>NC_081411.1:259010611-259188111 GCF_030272615.1 Cryptomeria japonica
TGAATGTTCCTCCACTGAATACATCTAGTAATATAGTGTCTTTGGTTAACTCTGTGATGAATCCTAAAGCTCATATTGTGTTTACTCAAGATGAGTTGCCTACTAGTGAAATTCAACATCAATATGATCCCTTGATGATTGTGGTTATTATAAATGATACTGCTATAAGATGAACATTAGTAGATAATGGCTCTAGTCTTAATGTGTGTAGCATTAATCTCTTGCATAAGATGAATGTGGATACATCCCTAATTGAGCTTGACTCTCGTCCTATTCAAGGCTTTGATAATGTGGCTAAAACTTCATTAGGTATTATCACCTTACCCATCACAATGGGGCCTGTTACTTTGCCTACTCCTATCCATGTTATGTCGGGAAATCTAACATACAACTTGCTATTAGGGAGACCTTGGATTCATAGTATGCAAGCTGTCCCCTCTACATTGCATAGACAAGTTAAATTTATTTATAACAATAAGACATGTACCTTGATAGGTGATACTAACTTCCAAGCTTGTTTACGAACATCTACTTCCAAAGCGGGTTCTTCTAAGCCTTCCTCGTCTAGTGATGACTCTTTAAACAAGATACTTATCGATGAATCCTCGCTCTCTGATGATCAAAATTCTGTGGATGAGTCCGGAGCTCCTGAAGAAGATTCTTCTCGACTTGAATCTACACATAAGAAGGATTTTGATCCTGAGAAGGTTCTCGCAGAAGATGATTGGGGATCTCTTGATTTTAATCCCACCTTTGTAGGTGAATATAAGGTTCCTTCTAGAGAGCTTAAAGTTGAAAAGAAGGAAGAAGCTAAAAATCAATCAACATTCCCTGAGCCTATGAGCAATAACTTCGTGGCTGCTTCTCAGACTTCTTCTCCTCACACTTCTAATTCTGAAGGGTTTGATTCTTTGTCTTATGAAAAACCACCTTCTCTTTCTGAAATGGCTGATCGTTATGGTCATGGTTTTCGTATTCTAGCTAAGCATGGGTATAATGGAAATGGCTGTAGCGCTCATGAATAGGGAATAAAGGTTCCTCTAGAGAATAATCTTTATGATTATGCCTTTGGACTTGGTTATAATCCCTGCAAGTGAACTAAAGCTTCTAAAAGACCATGTATTAGTGTTAATGTTATTTCTACATCTCTACCAATGAGACACCCTGAGTATATTGATCCTTCGTGTGCTTGTGCTTTGGATGTTTTTCCTACCGATGATGCTTTAGCTGAGTTTTTAGGAGCATATGATACTCTTCCTCGTTATCATCACAATACGGGATTCCCTTATTGTTTGAACACTGAAGCCTATTTTGGAAAAGAGACTGATAACGATGAGATTGTGAAAGAATTTCCTCAGTTAAAGGATACTCCTCAAGAAAGTAATCTTCTAATGAGTCACACCATTGATGTTAAGATGGATTCTGGCAATGAAGAAAAAGTTATTAAAATTGGAAAATGTCTGGACGGAGAGGAACAAAAACAATATGAAGATTTATTGCGTGAATTCCCTGAGATCTTTGCTTGGACATATTCTGACATGCCTGGTATAGATCCTAAGATTGTCACTCATAATATTGTCTTAGTTCCTGATGCTAAGCCTGTGAAACAAAAGATTCAAAAAATGAATCCTAAGGTAGCTTTGCTTGTTAAGGCTGAGATTGAAAAATTATTGGAGGCTGGATTTATCCGCCCTATTGATTATTCCCCATGGATTTCAAATATTGTCATTGTGGCTAAATCAGATAATAAAATAAGAATGTGTACTGACTTTCAAGATTTAAATAAAGCTTCTTTGAAAGATGATTTTCCCCTCCCAAACATTGACATGATAGTTGATTCTACAGCAGGACATGCTTTGTTATCCTTCATGGATGGTTTTTCAAGATACAATCAAATTTTCATTAATCCTCAAGATCAATTCAAAACTGCTTTCACCACTCCTTGGGGTACGTTTTGTTGGGTAATGATGCCTTTTGGACTTAAAAATGCCGGTGCAACTTATCAATGAGCGATGACCCTTATCTTTCATGATTACATGCATAAGATTTTAGAAGATTATGTTGATGATATTTTAGCCAAATCCATTCTCCGCATAGATCATATTAAGATCCTTCATCAAATCTTTGAAAGGATTCGTAAATATCACATGCACTTGAATCCCCGAAAATGTGTTTTTGGTGTGGATAGTGGAAAACTATTAGGATTCATAGTTTCGCATCGTGGGATTGAGGTGGATACTAAGAAAATAGATGCTATTGTCAACATGCCACCTCCTAGAAATGTGTCTCAACTCAAAAGCTTACAAGGAAAGATTCAAGCTATTCGTAGGTTTGTATCTCAACTTGCGGATCATACTTTTCCTTTTACTCAGCTTCTCAAAAAGAATATCACCTTTCAATGGAACGAAGATTGTCAGCAAGCATTTGAAGATTTAAAAGTGTATTTGGCTAATCCTCCTATCCTTCAACCCGCCGAACCTTCTAAACCCTTTCTTTTATATACAGCTGCTTCCTCTCATGCTCTCGCAGCATTATTGGCACAACATGATAAAGATGGTAAGGAGTGTTCGGTTTATTATATAAGTCATACCTTACTCTATTATGAGACCCGATATTCTGCGATAGAAAGACAATGCTTGGCCTTGGTGTTTGCGACTTAGAAATTGAGACATTATCTTTTAAATTCAGAAGTCCACGTCATGGTAAAGTTTGATCCGTTGAAGCATCTTTTCTCTAAAACTGATTTATCATGATGCCTAGCTAAGTGGGTTATGATGTTAACTGAATTTGACCTTAAATTTGTTTCACAAAGAGCAATTAAAGGGCAAGCGTTGACCGATCACCTAATTGAGGCTCCTTCACCTTTCTCCTTCCCTAACCCTGAGTCTTTTCCTGACGACTTCATTCTTTGTACAGAGAAAGATGAAACTTGGGAGTTATACTTTGATGGCTCTAAGTGTCGTACGGGATTGGGGGCAGGTGTTGTTCTGATTTCTCCTACAAAGAAGTCCATTCCCTTATCTTATCGTCTCAATTTCCTATGTACCAATAACATTGCTGAGTATGAGACTCTTATAGCAGGAATAAAGGCAGCCTTGGCTTTGAATGTAAAACACATACATATTTTTGGAGATTCTCAACTGATTATAAGACAAGTAACAGGACTATATCAAGCAAAACAAGACAAATTATCACAATATAAAGACCTTGCTATCTCTTTGTTACAAAAATTTGATTCTTACACCATGGAACCTATTCCCCAAAAAGATAATCGACATGCGGATGCAATGGCATGTGTGGCTTCTCTGGTATCTTTAGAGGACCCTGTGGTTGATCTTAAATTTGTTATTCACAACCTTATTTCTCTAGCTATTGTAGATGATTCTAGCTTGGTGACATGTTGTGACTTTATAGACTCAGATGAATGGTATTCGCATATCGTAAGATACTTGACCGATGGTACCTTTCCTGATTCCACCAATAGGAACACTAGGGCTAGAATTTGCAAGCTGTCCGCTAGATATATCATTCTTTCTAATGTTCTTTACTGAAGGGGTTATAACGGTCTTCTCCTTTGTTGTCTTAACAAATCGAAAATCCCTATTGCTCTTGAAGAGGCACATTCAGGTGCTTGTGGGGGGCATTTTGGAGGCAAATCCTTGGTTCAAAGGTTGCTTCGTATGGGATATTATTGGCAAACTATGCAGTAGGATTCTTTTTCATTTGTTAAGAAATGTCATCAATGTCAACAACACAATAATTTGATTCATTCTCCTACCCAAGAACTTCATTCTCATGTAGCTTCTTGGCCTTTCTCTGCATGGGGGCTGGATCTTATCAGTAAAATCTCTCCTCCTTCATCTCAAGGACATACTTTCATTATAACCGCAACAGTTTACTTTACAAAATGGGTAGAAGCTATTCCCCTTCGCTCTACTACTGCTGAAGTGATTTGTCGATTTCTTCTAGAAAACATTATTTCTCGATTTGGGATACCTTCCACTATAATCTCTGATAATGGGACATCATTTAAGAACAAGGACGTGAAGAAATTCCTCGAGAAGTATCATATCAAACATTGATTTTCTACACCATACTATCCTCAATCAAATGGCCAAGCCGAATCATCCAATAAGATAATTGAACAAATTCTTCATAAAACCATGAATAAGCATGGTAAGGATTGGAGTACTCAGCTAATCTATGCTATTTGGGCCTACCGGATGAGTGTACAAATTGCTACAGGAACCACCCCTTATAATCTTGTTTATGGTGCTGATGCTATTATACCTTTAGAATTAGAGATTCCATCACTTAGAGTTTCTCTCAAAGGTATAGTAGATGATGACGCTTATAGAGAACAAAGACTTCAACAGCTTGAGATGCTTGATGAATAGCGTATAAATGCTCTTGAGCATATTCAAGCGTATCACAAAACTCTACAATGAAGCTATAATGATAAGGTTATTCAAAGTTCCTTCTTAGTGGGTGACTTAGTTCTCTATGAGAATCAGCGCAATGTGAATGCCTTACCTGAAGAAAAGGGAAAATTTAGTCCTAATTGGCTTGGACCGTATATCGTTATTGAAGATTATGGATCAGGTGCTTATAAAATAGCAGGTGTAGATGGTACGCCTCTTAAAGAACCTATAAATGCTATGCACTTGCGTAGATACTATGCTTAATTCCTCATTCCTTATCTTTTATTTCATGTATCTTCTTTGCACTTCTTCAAAATTGGATAATATGTTAGCACATCTGTGTTAGAGCAAATAGAATTAAATGATGTTTTGTTTAATCTATATTGCTTCGTTCCTGACAAGCATGTTTCTTTACTTTATGGTTTGTCTTGAATTCATTTATGTAAATTGCAAAAGATTTACATTTTCATTATGTTGGCATATTATACAATGTCTTTATGTGTTAAGTAGAGTTGTATCATGTTACTTATATGATTCTTAGGCTTAACACATATTTCTTCTCTATCATCAATATAGTACGTGATTAAATATTTTATTTTTATTAAGTCACACATGTATCAATTTAATCATGGAGCATTGAGAAATCAATCACATGGAAATTAAATTCAGAACATACATATACATCTACCAAATCTAATGTTTTAGGCATTAAAGATAACACGTTTTGAGACAAAGAAGCATGTATATATATATATATATATATATGTGGATCAATATACAAAGGTAGGTCACTATACATCCAAAATGTGACCTACCCTACATCATAAGATCATCTCCTATCCCTAGGGCTGGTGGCTGGAGAGTGACGACTAGATGCTCTCTCCTGATCCGGCTATGCAGGTGGACCCATAGGTGTATAGCGTGATATAGATCGTGAGTGACTCCGAGAGGAACTCCTACGATCCCTATCCATAAGGATCACGCGATACGAGGTAGCCTCGGCCTGAGCTGCTGCTAGATCACGCTGTGCCCGCTGAAGGTCCTTTGATAGAGCTCGCTCTCTCTCCCTCCATATCTCCACCTATACTCGAAATGGGGAAAAAATGTCATCATGCTGACCCACGTTCCCTTGAGGTCTATAGGGAACCTGAGAGGAACTAGGGATCTATGCTATCATGGAAATATCTATCACTGCTTACTGGATCAGAGAACGCCACTCCTGCACATTAGCTATAGTAGTAGAACAGATTGTGTATTAGTACCATTTTATATCATCAAAGCATGATTCAATCAATATAAACCTACTATACCTGGATCTCCCTCACGCCAGTAGGGATTGTGATATGGTAGCATCTGTGACTGGGAACTACTAGGCTCCCCACGCTCAAAAGATCTATGCGCGATGGGTACAGGTCTCTGTATCACCTTGTGTTCCCCCTTTTGGGGAATAACGGGAGGATCTAAGGCTATGGTATCGTCTCCTGAATGATGGGGAGCTGCATCTGACTCCTCCTCATCATCTCTATCCTCCTCCTCCTCGTCATCCTCGTCCTCATCTGCATCCTCATTCTCCTCATCATCATCTCTATCTTTTTCATCCTCCTCTCCTTCCTCCTCCTCGGCACTAGGCTGATCTCCTATGGGTGGATCAGGCCCTCCTGCCTCCTCATGACCCTCTCCCTCCTCTGGATCCTCCGATCTGGATCCCTGATCCTCATCTCGGTCTCCATGTCTCCATGGACCTGGATGGCCTATCAGGTGATCTGGTGGAAAGATAGGCCCCAGGTATGTCCTCACAAACCATGAGAGATACCTGCGCTGTGCCTTGAGATCTGCAGCATAATCAGTGACCACATCCTGGTCAGACCCCTCTATATCTGTGATCTCGATATCATCTATCGTAGGTCTCGCTACTGCTCTAGGTTTGGGAAGGACTCATGAGTGTCGAGTGTAGATGGGTACATCGGCTGGAACACACTGCTCTAGCCCAAACTGCCTCCATACTCAGTCAAAGTAGAATGGGACTATGATATGTGGATATCATCCTCTCAGTAGGTAGTTCCTCTGTAAGCATGCTAACTGTCTCTCCATCCCATCCCATTTGTGCATCCGCAGATATGGTCTCCATACAGTCACCTCAGCTGTCAATCTGTTGAATGCCACTCTCTAATACAATAGATCCCCAAATCTCCACTCGCTGGTAAGTGGATAAGAAAATACCCTAGGTCGATCGCTAGCCGCACTCATCGAATAGCCGACAGGCCTGGTGCATGTAAAGTGCTTAAATATCCACACCTGCAGAAATGTGCATGTCATCAAGCTATAACCCTATCCAAAAACATACTCCTCGAGGTCGTGATAGAGATGTGTAAGCATACTTCGACCCCAGGCATATACTCTCCTATGTCTCTCCATAGCCCTGATGCACCATGTGAGACCCCCATGCATGTGTGTACCTTGCCCATTAGGGTAGATGGCCAGTGCAATGATGGCAATCATAAGACGTCTCATGAGGGGCACCTCTCCTGTAGGATGTAAGAGCCAACTGACCATGATGCGACCTCTCATCTCACTCAGCATGACTCTCCCTATGTAGTATACCTGCTCCCTCTGATGATCCTTTGCTGACCGATCGATCGCATATGTCACGATAGCTCCTCTGATCGGTAGGTGAAGTATGCGGTACACATCCTCAAGTGTCACTGTCATCTCCCCTATTGGAAGCTGGAATGTACATGTGTCAAGATCCCATCGCTCCATGAGTGCCATCGGCATCGCAGGATGAAATCGAATGGACGGCATAAGAATCATAGACCACAAACCTACTATAGATAATGTATCTCTCTCTACCTGAGTCAGCCAGGGAATCTGATCTCACAAACTACAAAGAATCTGCCCTATCGTGTGCTCTCTCATGTATGGGAGACCCTGCAATACAAAAACATCAGTGTAATCAGTAATCAATCATCAAAATCATCTATGCCAAATATGCAAACTGACGAACATTGAAAGTTGACCCTTGCCAAGTCCTGATTGGGACCATGGCACCTTGAGGGGACCATGGCACCCTGAAAGGACCATGGCACCCCACAGGGACCATGGCACCCCACAGGGACCATGGCGCCCTGAAAGGACCATGGCGCCCCACAGGGACCATGGCGCCCTGAAAGGACCATGGTGCCCTGATGGGACCATGGCGCCCTGGGTGGGACCCAGGGTTAGATTCTAGGGCCCGCATTCGATCACAAAAAATCAGAGTCAACAGAAATGCAGAAAGTCAAAGTTCAGTCAACTCACCTCGTCTAGTGGCTCGTCGTCGATCACGGCCTGTCGCATGATCTCAATCCTCGTGGGATGCTTCGGTCATCGTGAAGGCATGATGATGGCTATATGGGCTCTGCTGCAATGAACAATACTCAGAATCAACAAAGTGACAAATGCAATAGTCACTTTCAAGGTATATACTTTCATTCCTTTACCTTTACTTTCAAAACCCTAATTTTCCTCTATCACTCATTTCATCATAACTTGAGTTTGGGAGATGCAATTTTCGAACTGTTTGTTGCGTAGGAATCATATTTTTGTTCCCTTACTCCTTGGATGTTCCAAAATGTGCTCTGATGAAGCCTTTTTAGTGAACATCTCTCATCAATAATCATTCGCACAATTTGTTGTAAGTAAACATGCTACCCTGTTTCACCTCCCTAATAAGCAAGCTGAAACAGGGGGGGAATATAGCTACTCACAAATTTCATCACTTTCTTAGTAAGCATTAGGTGATTTTGTGATCTAATGTGTGTTTTGTAGGATGCGGTTTCTAACTGTGTACTGCAGATACCCCTGGGGGCTTCGTTCGACGAACTTATGGATATATCCTTTTTCAAATAATGTTTACTTTCCTGTACTTTAGCTTGCATATGCATGTAGTACTCATATGACCGCTAAAGTGGGGGCTAAATGTAGTGTCGTAAATTGTATGTACTTGCTAAAGCAGTACAATTTCACACCTAGTTTAGCACCCGCCTTGGCGCAGTTTGCATTTTGCATTGCATTTCTCCTTTAGCACTTAATTAATCAAATTAATTAGGTCTAAGGTCCTATTTCATCATCCTCCACATCATAAAGTTGGGCCCTTTCATTAAAGTGTGCCCCTTTTATTTTATTCCTCCAATACATCATTTAATCAAAAACCCTAATTAGGTCCTATTTTGAACTTGGGGGCTTGATTTCAGGGGTCAAAACATCTTGAAATCATGTGTAACTTCGGGATTCTCTCTAAAATCATCATATCCAATGGCCCTGAAAATTTGGTGAAAAGTTGCCAGGACCATGGTGCCCGGAGTGCACACGGTCCCGAACATTGTTCCCAAAATTTTAGGAGTGCGATCCAATCATAAAATAAAGCTTAACCCCAAGAAATTGGTGGGATATTCAATCTCTAGGTTGACCAAAAGTTGAAATTAAGACCTAGGGTTTCATTTATAAGAGCTCTCTTTCTGCATTTGAAAGGATCCGAATTTTGTTTTCAGGAACCTTCTATGCAATGAAAGAGCAGATCTTTGAAGACTTCAACAACATTCAACATCCATCCATCAAGCATCCATCAATTTCATTCATCCATTTAGGGCTTTGAAGGCATTGAAGAGCAATAAGGGATCACCGACTGAAGATTGGCTTGTACCCCCCCCTTGGGGTTGGGTATGATTTCATGTTGTTTTCATGTCTTTGCATAAGCTTCCTTACATCATTTGTATTCATGCTTTAGATCACTCTACATCTTGATTTGGAGCATTTACATTGTCATTTACAAGCAATTAGGGTTTACTTTCTAGGTTGCTCTAGTTTGCTTACTTGCATTTTAGATCCTGCACACACACAAGGTCTGCACACACACTACTTTTACAATACAACTTGGCTATTCATGGAGGTGGAAATCACTGAAGTGGGGGTTTGACTAAGGCAAAACCCTATATAGCCGCCCAAACACCTTTTCAGATATAAGTGCAAATTTTGGGATTCAGACGATGCCGCAAGTTGCAGATCCAAAAGAAGTAGACGGAGACTGAACCATACACCAAGTTTCAGAGCAGAAGACTAGGACAGGGGCGTGGGGCACCCTGGTCTTGCCAGGACAGGGGCGCTAGGCACCTTGGTCCCTGGGACAGGGGCACTGGGCACCCTGGTCCTCCTGACAGACAACAATTTTTAGCATTTCCGACAGTTTTCCAGGTTGCAAAGTGGCAGTTTCAGGTGCAGTTTCAGGAATAGAATTAGGACAGTGGCGCCCGCACCCCCATCCTAAACATTCTCACTCAAATTTTAACTCCAGGTACGCATCTGCATTCTTGTCTTGTCCTTGTGTTTGTATCTTTCCATTGTTTAACTTCAATTCTGCAATCTTGTTATTAGTTCATACTTGCATTTTGGGGTTAGGAATTGAACTTGCATAATTTTACCCTTTCAATTACAACAAAGGAATAGAAACCCTAATAGGTAGCCCATGGCTCTCTTTCACCAAAAAGAAGTAGCCAATTGTGTGATACCTCTAGGCTCTTTCATATTCCGTAATGTGTGTCAAAAGGTAGGATTAGGACTTGTTAGCCTAGTCTTGCTTTTTCCCCTACACAGATCTCATTGTATATCATGAGATGGGAATGGAATAAGTGTCCATGGTCTTGGAATGCAATATCATATGCGAAGGAGATTTGATCGATCATAGACAATTGAATTGGGATTAAGGAAGAGGTCAAAGGCCTTTGGTATTGAGCTTAACTAGGACTATAATCAGGCATGGTAGATGCTATCTCTGGTAGTTCACTCTATTGGATTGTTGTCCATTTATCTTTAGATGGTTGTATCCTCTCTGTAGTCAGTGAGACTCTTTTGTAATGAGCAGTTTGTTCTAGGCAGTCTGCCTTCCTACAAGTACAAGCACCTCATTGTAACACATACTTTCTACAGAAGTATCATCTAACTATGGGTAGGCTTCCCACTGTGGTTTTTCCCTTTTTGGGTTTTCCATGTACAAATCATGGTATTATGTGGTATGGTTGGTTTGCATTGATTATCTATTTAAATGTTAAGTCATATTGTTTACTAGTATCTATTTATCCTTTACCAGTACTTAATCTGGTTGAAGGTTATTAAGTGGATTAAATGTTATAATCTATTAACAACTAATTCACCACACCCTCTCATTTGTTCACCGATTATCTTCACATTCGCATACGATTGTGAATGAATATTTCATTGATGCCCAAGAGATGAGATTCGCAAGAGGAGGAAATTAGTTTACAAGTGAGCAATCACTTAGCTTAATCTATGTGCATTTAAAACATCATCAGAATTATTTGTTTCCCTTTTCAGTGATCTTCTAGGGTTTTTTAGGGACTTTTTCTTGGTATTGCAAGGGCTTGTATTCTTTATGAAGGCTTTGAAGGATGTTCTTTGAATTTTGGGATTGTGCTGAGTACTTCTTTTGTATATGGATAGTAAATTGAATGTTAGGGGAAGACATCATATGTGATGTGAGAGGCAACCAATGCATCTTGGCACTAGGAACATTAAGCATACTGGAAGATCAGAACTCAGAAATGTATTACAATTACATAACTTTTTATTTATTATTAAGTTCTATCAAAAGGGGATAGCTCCCTTACATCCCATATGTAGGCTACATAGTAGCAGAAAAAGAAAAAAAATATTCTAAATAAGGAAAAAATTGCATCGAGCCTTTCACCAATGTCCACCACATACACAGGTGAGGCTGCACTAAGCTAGTTATCATTTGAGTTCAGACATCTCCTGAAGGGCCCCAAGTCATGGTTTCTGACACCCACCTAGAACACCTCCCAAGCCTCTTCCATGAAATTCTAATTCCTTTCTCGCACAGCCCTAGTCTCTTAAGCATCCTCATCCTCTGACTCAAACCCTTTCTCTATTGGATCCAATATGTGATATTTTGGATTGAAGTACATGTCTACAACACTAGTCCAGTCGCTCAAATCCAAGTCCAGAATAACACTTCATACTACCTGCCCATCGACCGATCTTACAAAGCCATTGATCATCTGTATGCATGCTTCCTTGGAATCAAGGATGCTAACCATTGGGCATAGAATCACCTCATACATGAAACTATCACACCAGTGCCTATCCGTACCCAAAATACTGCTGGCCAGATGCCACAACGCATCCCAAGTTAGGTCATCCGAGTTAAAAAGTCTCCTACATTGCTACTAAAATGTCTGCTCCACATATAGGAAGCTCAACCCAAATTGATGGACCATTTTCCCTTAGTTCTCCTCCTACATTAATTGCTTGATCTGCCTTCCTATTTAATCTCAGCCTTATGATCCCTTAAAATGGCAAGAATCTCGAAAAAGACTAATTAGATCCTTGTATTTTCAAGATGTAGATTTCCTGTCCTTATCGAATAACGGGCTCTATCTAAACGAGAAAAAAATCTAATATCTTGTGAAAACCAACTCCATCTTTGGATTTGAAGTGTCAAAATATCTTGCCACCTTCTCCCAATTTCCCTTCATTCACAGTAATGAGAGCCTTATTTTCATATATCATGATCACCTCTTTTATTACGGATCTAAACTTGTGGTTTAGAATCTAGATCAGCACCCTCCCTTAGTTGTACCTATCCAATGCCTTCTTTTTTTTGTTCATCCTTTGTCCTTAAATCTTCTATTCCTAAGTGCATTTGTCTAGTCCTGAATGGAAATGAGAAGTGCACATCTAATTTAAATAAGAAGTGCAGACCTGCTTATGAAAGTTTATGTCCCTTTCAAAGGGCGGTAATAATGAAGAGTTGAACTCTTTCAAAATGGTGTAATTTATATTAAGAACTATTATGTGGGATATTATAATTATATGTAAAAGTTGAAATTGAAATATCCTATTTAGATATAATTATAATATCGCATATAATATCCCATTTACTTATAATTATAATATCCCACTTACATATGTCTATGAAATTGAAATATTCTATATAATATCCCATATATATTATAAAATGCACATAAGATGAAGCTAAGTGATTGCTCACCTGTAAGTTGATTTCCTCCTCCTGCGTGTGTGCCAATGGTCTTCTACTTTGCCTTGCGGGAATGAAGTTTTTCAAAGTCTTTTTCTTTGCAGAGTAATTTAAAATTGAAATTGACCTATGGGATATTATAATTATATGTAAAAATTAAAATTGACCTATGAAATATTAAACATTTTTATGTGAAATTATAAGTAAACATTGCCAAGGTATGAGATATTATATATTTCTATATGTAATTATATGCAAAAATCAAAATTGACCTATGGGATATTAAACATTTCTGTGTGTAATTAGAGAATTTGTGATCCAAATGAACATTGCCAAACTATGTAGAATATATGTTTTACACTAATTGACCAATATAAGCAATGTATGAAAAATGTGGTAACATAGACAAGGCAGTGAATTGTCAGAAAAAATGTCTTAAAGAATGCAATGATGGTGATATAATGCCATCATAGTCAAATTACTATGGATTGTCATGGCATTCCATCACCACGAGAACACATTTGTTTGAGACATTTTTTCAAACATTTCACTACCTTGTCTATGCAAGGTAGTGAACCATTTGATAAAATGCTTAAGACAAACATGTATTTAGTTGTATGTACCTGATTCTAATCAATAAATAAGTTACTTTTACCTACCCCTAATTGTGTATTGTGTAGTGTGATGAAATGATTGATTTTTTACAATCCTGAAGAATACTCTTTACCATTCATTCCAGTATTTGTATAAATCATGATGACTGCATATTGTAACAAGAAATAAATCTATTCATGTTGTCTACTATGTAATTTTTAGCATATGTATCATGTGACTTATGTAAATCTGATTATGATTGACCTTCAAATAATATGTAAGCTAGCATAAGATAAATGAATTAAATATGCAGGAATCTGAACCCCTTTGATGAGGATCCTACACAGTCTACATAAAGGCAAGGTGATGATTCTTTTCATGGATCGATAGGTATAAGTCAATACACCCTATCACTAGTACATTCAGGTCAAGATTTCAATGCAAATCATCGAAATTCCAACCAAATTTCATCGCACTATCAACAAAAAAAGCCATCGAAAACTTTGTGTCAGAAGTTCCGACTATCCTTGTGGTCATCACAATTTCGACATCACCTCTAACCTTTCCGATAGCCACCATGGATGCTCATACCCTGAAAGAATACTATCACGATCTTGGCCTATCGTCGGAATTCTGACTCCAAAGGATAAAATTCTGACAGAGGAGTGTCGTCGGATGCACAACATCCTTGTTGGGTGTTTCATTAGTTGTCGTTGGAATTCCGACGGCGAGAGATGATGTGAGTCAAATGGCTTTGCCATTGGTGAATGAAAGCATTGAACGAGTTCTGTTTTTAAAAATTGAATTAAACATTTTAATTTATTTGATTCAGTGTTATTTGCAAAAAATTATTATCAATGATGTTTCCTTTCTCCAAGAATTGTCTAGGATCTTTCCGTCAGATAATATGTAACATCGAATGACTAAATTTTTTCTTTACAAATGCTTATTTAATTTAATTATTATCTGAGCGTGAATTAAAATTTATATCTGTATAGAAGTAGAACATACAAGTTGAAGAGTCATGTGCAAGCAAATTTCCTAAAAGAAAGCAAGCAGACATTATCTTGAATGACATGGAAACAAGCTCATCAGCTACCTAGAAGAGAGCAATTGGACAATGGTAGAGGAAAGTGTTTAAGGGTGATAAATAGATAGATAGTATGCAATACAAATAAACAATGTCTGGAGTGTCTGATGTGACGTCTCTAATTTATGTCCAGAGGGACTAACTGGTTTTGGAGTTCCTGCAAAACCTATTGGGCCATGCTTGGAGGAAATCAATGTGTTCATGCAAGGAGCACCTTTTTTCTATTATGAGAATGATACTTTTGCACCGAGGGATATTTGGAAGTCAATATCCAAAAATTTCTATAGTGTGGAACAAGAGTTGGTAGACTCGAAGTATAATTGTCAGCTTTCAGAAGACCAAGAGGTTATGTACACAATCTCCCAATAGAAGAGCGATTTCAAGAATTACCTCTGCCCCCCATGACTATTCAGGAAGCACTTCCTCAAATAGAGGACTATTGGCCTCCATGGGATCAAAGAAAAAATTAAAGCATAGACTCTAGACGATGTGGTGGTGTCCTTCGTGAAGAACTCGACACTATAATTGAAAATTCACGAGGGAAACTGCAAGATAGTGAAGAGAAATATAATCTTGAAAAGTGGGAAGAATGGATCTTGGTTTGGGTGGGGCCAAGTCAGGTGGCTCCTCTAGAGGTTGATGAGATAGAAATCATATTAGGATTTGAAAAATATCACGCTTGTGGAACTTCGTGTGCGAGTGATCGATTGTGGTGTTTGGGTAATGCATTCCAAATAGATATAGTTGCATTCCAAATGAGTAATGTATTGATTAAAGACTTTTATCCTGATGATATGCAACTATATCTATTTTTGAATGCATTACCCAAACACCACAATCAATCACTCGCACATGAAGTTCCATGAGTGTGATCTTTTTCAAATCCTAATATGATTTCTATCTCATCAACCTCTAGAGGAGCCACCTGACTTGGCCCCACCCAAACCAAGATCCATTCTTGCCACTTTTCAAGATTGTATTTCTCTTCACTATCTTGCAGTTTCCCTCATGAATTTTCAATTATAGTGCAGAGTTCTTCACGAAGGACACCACCACATCATCTAGAGTCTATGGTTCAATTTTTTTCTTTGATCCCATGGAAGCCAATATTCCTTTGTCTGAGGAAGTGCTTCCTGAATAGTCATGGTGGGGGAGAGGTAATTCTTGAAATCGCTCTTCTATTGGGAGATTGTGTACATAACCTCTTGGTCTTTTGAAAGCTGACAATTCTACTTTGAGTCTGCTAACTCTTGTTCCACACTATAGAAATTTTGGATATTGACTTCCAAATATCCCTCAGTGCAAAAGTATCATTCTCATAATAGAAAAAAGGTGCTCCTTGCATGAACACATTGATTTCCTCCAAGCGTGGCCCAATAGGTTTCGCAGGAACTCCAAAACTAGTTAGTCCCTCCAGACATAAATTAGAGACGTCACATCAGACACTCCAGACATTGTTTGTTTGTATTGCATACTATCTATCTATTTATCACCCTTAAACAATTTCCTCTACCATTCTATAATTGCTCTCTTCTAAGCAGCTGATGAGCTTGTTTCCATGTCATTCAAGATAATGCCTGCTTGCTTTCTTTTAGGAATTTTTCTTGCACATGACTCTTCAACTTGTATGTTCTGCTTCCATAGAGATATAAATTTTAATTCACGCTCAGATAATAATTAAATTAAATAAGCATTTGTAATGAAAGGATTTAGTCATTCGATGTTACATATTATCTGATGGAAGGATCCTAGACAATTCTTGGAGAAAGGAAACATCATTGATAATGATTTTTTGCAAATAACACTGAATCAAATAAATTAAAAATGTTTCATGTAATTTTTAAAAGTAGAACTCATTCAATGCTTTCATGCACCGATGGCAAAGTCGTCTGACCGACACCATTATGCATAATAGAACAAATCAATATAATAGGCTATTATAAAGAATATATACAAAAATATGAAAGAACATTAAATTACCACTACAAACCCATAAACCATTAAATAGTGAAAATAAATATAAATTTGTAAATGTCTCCCTATAAACACCACAACCATAACCAAAACAAAAAAAATTCTTACCCGCAAAAACTTAGCTGGTGAGTTGCAAGTCTACAACATCTCTCAGATGATCAAACCGTTTCTTAATTTTGTTCTTCTAGTTAGTCAATGGATTTAGTTGCATGTTCAAGTTTTCTATTTGAAGCCATCTGTTTCCCTATATTTGAGACATAATAAAATTCCCGTGAGTAGGAAATTGATTCAGGAGTTATGTGTGAAGAATTAGGCAAAGTAAATGATGACAATCAAACTCAAATTTTATCTATCTTGATTAAAGACTTTTATCCTGATGGCATTAAATTAAAGTTCTTTCTCTATTTTTTGGTGATGTCTGGAGTAGAGGTTGCTTTGCATTGACCTAGGATACATTTAACTTGTATTGTATCTGTGGAAATATGTATCCTAGGACGATGCAATGCAACCTCTGCTCCACCAATACCAGATAGAAGAGAAAGTACTCTAATTTAAAGCCATCATGATAAAATGCTTTCAAGACATATATTAGGTATAAAAGGAAGCCTACGCTATCATTTGAAGGGGTTTACCTACAATTCAAGTGATCTCTTAATTATAAAATCAATTCAATTCCAAGTGAGCATGCAATCAAGCATTCATCAAGAATTGAAGGAGAAATCAAGTTAATAAAGATATTTGATAAAGATATCATCTTTTAAATTAAGAAATGGGCAGGAGATTAAGAATACAAACCTTCCATATTGCACACTTCAAGGTATATTAAAATCAGTTTAAAGTGTATTCATTTAGGGACCTTCCATAAAATATTCTCAACTTACATATCATAAAAGGATCTGCTCCACCAATACCAAATAGAAGAGAAAGTACTTTAATTTAGAAACTTCCAACCAAATGTGATTAGTGAGTATAGATGTTGTAGTGCAACTGCCCAGGTACACATGCATGCAAAATATGTAAGCTTAGATAAGGCACATGAACTATTTGACATAATGCCTCAAAGATCACCCAATATCCAATGATAGTTGGGAGAAAGAAAACTTCAATTTTTTGATAATCTTAAATATTTCTTTATTCATCACTATAAATCTATTATGAATTTAGTCTCAATAGTGCAGAAATTTATTCTATTATGAATGCAATATTTAGGGATGTAATCTTTATATATTTTTTTTAATTAGGAAAAGGTCCTATTAGAATCCCCAACTAATTAATCTAGAGAAAGATACCACTAAAGAAAGAAATTCAATCCTCACCACTATGGTCTTGAAGGCTTTTAAGACACTTGGATTCCTATTTTGGCCCGCTTTTCCTCGACCCTATGTTAAGATAGTAAACTAGTTTGAGAGAATCTATTGGGTGGGAAATTGTGTATGGTTGCAATTATTTTCATGCATGGAAAGTGATTTAAAGTTTGGACAAATAGAGGATAAGTATTTCTTGAACCTTCAAGGACATGTGTAGAGCACCACATGGATGTTTCTCCATTATTGAACTCTTTGAATATGTAATTAAATTATTTTTGGTTGATGACACAGTAAGTGTGGTATTTGTCTTTTCAATATGTTGTGGATAATATTAATCAAATATGGAATTTTTTTTATGCTATATACACTATGTTTTGGATTGAATTTATGTAAGCGAAGAGGTAATGGAAGAATAAAAGAGGTACACAAAGGAAGAAGAGTGAAATAGGTGGTTTGGGATGGAGGTTACAAGTATATATGATAATTCATATGGATAATTTGTTGTCTATAAAGAGGCAAATAAGCTATCACAACTTCAACATGAATGAATGCCTCATCTACAGAAGCAAAAGGTACCTCTAATGGTTTCAAAATTTGTCAAAATAGTTATGATATACCAAATAATCAAGTGGAATATCCTTTAGGTAACTAATATTATCTTCAAACTATTTATTTTGATTTTCATCATATCCTTTCCATGTGCATTTCCCTTGGTTTTAGTCCCATTTTTTCTTTATTTTATTCAAAACAAAATTTATAGATGCCTCTACTTGCCTCACCACTCATTAATTGTTTGGGATTTTCATTCCATTCACCAAGGTTGGCATCTATTCTAAGACTTTGTGTCATGGCCAAGCTAAATGATTTGCCTCTAGTTTCTCTCCAATCTAGTCACCTAGTAGCATGTGAAATCTATCTCTTCCTAATTATTATTCTCTCCATCTTGTTAATGACCATTTCATTAAGTAATCCTTCCTCATAATTTTGGATAAGTGAGACAATGTTAGCTCAAGGAACCTTTTCAATCCTCTTTCAAGATTCTTTCCCAAGTAATAAGCTTGCATATTGGAAAATAAATTACGCTTCTATTTTTCCAAGCTACTCTTCCTTATAATGTTTAGATTTATTCTAAAGTGCTCATTGTGACTCATGTTTACTACTCTTCCTATTAGTCTCATTCCAATATCTCCTACAAAAATATGGAATGATTACATTTATATTTTATTTGTGTCTCCTAAATATCCACAAAATTTGGAACAATAATACAATTTTTTAATAATATTTAATTGTAAAAGAAAGGATTAAATGGAACTAAACACTCTAAATAAATTAATTAGGGTTAAAGAGATAAACTAGGATCAATTCATGAAGGCAAGATTTGTTATCTCAAAATTAATAGATTCATGCAAGAAAAGAAATATTAAATCTAGAGATAAAATTCTTGAAAAATTTAGCTAGCTAAAAGCGAAAGAATGCTGTCAGGCTCTCATTTTTGCATAGACTGGCAAAGGTTGTAGAGGAGAAATCACTATTGAACTTACCTCTGTCTCATATAACCCTATGTTGAGACCTCGCTCAGTAGGATTCCATCTAATCATTCATCCATCTTCTTACAGTCTATGCCTTAGAATAGATTTTATTAACACTTCACCTTTTTCCCTTTATTCAATTCAAGTTAGTTTAGGACAAAAAGCATCATGAGATTGAAATATCAGATGATCAAGTTCTAGCTATTCAAGAATTCGACAATTCAATGTATCTCCCCTTGTGATACTAGCAATCACATCAACCAACTATGTTTATCCACACATCATGACCCGACATACCAGAACCTTGGAGTTGTCTCAAGTGATCCTTAAGCAAATCTCCAGCATTTGAGTAACTTTGTACAAGAGAGGATAAGATACTTTTGGGTATTTTATTCTACGTTCGCATGTGCATAAAAAACACATCAACACCTCCCACTTGTCAATGGATAAGCTAAAGTTGCTCTATAATGAATGGTTTATAAGGCACACCACTTGATGAAGGTTTTGCAAATGGGGTGGCAAGTTGAATGGGTTTTATCTTGGGACAATCTACATGGTTAAACATGCTTGATTTAGAGTAGTATTAGTATGGGTGACCTCCTAGGAATCCCTAATGCTTCACTGCTATGAGCATCACTTTGATGAAATGAGTACTAAGTGATCCATTCTTATGAGGGGTTCATGTAAACTACTCATGAGAATGGGTCAACTTGACTCTAAAACTATGCAAGTGAATCTTGATATAAATATCATAGTATGAAAGTCTTTTGAAAACACTCATTCTTCTAGCATTGAAAGTTGTGAGAGAGTTATTAAGGGGATTCTTGTGTGTATAGATTCAATGTATAAGTTCAAGATAGATTTTGAGGTGATATTTCTTTCCTTTTGGTACATCTATGTTTAAATTGGATGTTCTTTTGCCTTCATGGTAGGGAGTATGCAATTTTTATGTGGGTTCCTTTTTTCATTCTTGGATTATTAAGGAAAACATAGTTTGTGAAGAGGAGGTTTTTCTTGTTATCTTATAAAAAATTTGGGTATTAGCTATTATAATAAATGATAGACAAAACTGTAGGATTTGAGAAATACAAATCCATAGAACCCAAAGAAACCTGCATGCAAGAAACCTGTCATAGAGAAAGAGAGAGAACGAATACAAGGGTTTTGGCTCTGACAAAGAGAAAAGATTGTATTATCAGAGAAAAAATGAATCAAGAATGAATAATACAAGAGATCAATCCTTATAAAGGAGATCAACACCAAAAGGAAAACCTAACCCTAAGGTGTGTGCATTTAATAATTAAATATTAATTATTAAATGACTAATGTATGCATAAAGAGAAATCTTAAGAGGAGAGCAAAGTTAATTAATTACTTTACTCTAACACCCCCCCTTAAGATGAGCTACAATGCAGCTACAAACAATGCAGAAGAAAGCAAAGGAACTACAATGCAAAAAAGGGTCCCGGCAACAAGGCCTGATCAGGTACCCGAATACAAGAAAATCTCTATAAAGCGGAGTAAAGGAGAAAACCCAATGGGAAAAAACTCCTCTCCAAAAAGAGATACTGAAACATGCTGAAAAGAAAACATGAAGGAAGGAAGGCCTCACTAAGACCCCCCAAGGACAACTTCCTTCACCCCAAGCGTAGAGCGCAACTGAAGATAGCGCGGAGATGCCAAAGGTTTAGTGAAGATGTCTACAACCTGCTCCTCTATAGGAATATACTCCAAGATCAGAGAACCATCCTGAATCAACTGTCTGATGAAGTGCATGTGGATTTCAATGTGCTTTGTCCGCTGATGCTCCACTGGGTTGCGAGAAATATGAATGGCACTTTGATTATCACACCAAAGAGTAGTGGGACAATCTGGAGGAAACCCAAACTCTGTCAGTGACTGCCGAAGCCATAAAACCTCTTGACTGGCTAAAACTGCTGCACGGTACTCAGCCTCTATAGATGATAATGTAATAGCAGACTGCTTCTTGCAAGACCATGTAATAGGACCAGAACCAAGGCAAAAAATGAAGCGAGAAGTAGACTTCCGATCATTGACATCACCAGCCCAATCGGAGTTAGTGAAGCCAATGATGTGAGGGGATCCTGAAGTGTAGTGAATGCCATAATGTGTGGTGCCCTGAATGTACCTCAAAATACGTTTGGCTGCTTGCCAATGGCTCTCATGAGGATCATGGGAGAACCGAGAGACAAGACCAACCGCAAAGGAAAGATCCGGACAAGAATGTGTCAGGTACAACAAACTGCCAACCAACTGCCTGTATAAAGTGGGGTCTACTGAAGGAGTAGAGCAAGTGGAAGACAAAACAACACCTGACTGAAATGGAGTGGGGGTAGACTTGCAATCAAGCATGCCAAATTGCTGAAGCATATCAAGAGCATACTTCTCCTAAAATATGGAAATCCCATCCGAAGACTGAATAACCTGTAGACCCAGAAAGAAGTGCAAGAGACCAAGATCTATCATCTCAAACTGCTCCATCAAAGCTCTCTGAACACTCTGAATCATGGAGGATGAGCTACCTGTAATGATGAGATCATCTACATATAGCACAAGAATCAAAAGATCACCCTCCTGACGCTGAAGATACATTGTGTGATCGGAATGACAGTGTGTGAAGTGTGAGGAAAGCAAAAAAGAGTCCATCTTCTCATACCAAGCCCGAGGGGCTTGTTTGAGACCATACAATGAACATCGAAGTCTGCAAACCAAAGAAGTTTCCTACACAAAACCCTGAGGCTTCTCCATATAGATCTCCTCATGTAGGTCTCTATGCAAGAAGGCACTCTTCACATCCATCTGAAACACTATCCATCCCTATGAAGCTGCAAGTGAAAGTACCAGGCGTATAGAGTTCATCTTGGCGATAGGAGCAAAGGTCTCAGAGTAGTCAATACCCTCTACCTAAGAAAACCCCTTCGCAACAAGACGAGCCTTATACTTATCAATAGAACCATCTGCAGCATACTTGGTATGATACACCCACTTACATCGAACCAACTTTCTTCCCTTAGGAAGAGGACAAAGATCCCAAGTATGATTCTTCATCAAAGAAGAATACTCCTCATCCATGGCCCTATCCCACTCAAGGTGTCCTATCGCCTCTAAAAACTTTTCAGGATCATCTGAAAGGGCATGACTCAAAAGACTAGAACCAGATGTCTGAGCACGACTGCGATGAGTATCTGAAGGATCACCTGCCAAAGAACCAGCTGCATCAACTATATCACGGGCCCACTTCAGCAAAGACGGAGCAACTGCATCATCCTCAAGAGATAATTAATCCTCAAGAGATGAAGAGGAAGGAGTAGGCAATGAGGGAGAAGCTGGTGATGGAGAATCCATCTGAGGATAGCACTCATCAAACTGGACATCCCGCCGAAACAAGACCTCTTTGGAATCAGGATCAAACAGCCTGTATGCCTTAACATCCTCACAGTAGCCAACAAATATGAGTGGTCGGCTCTTCCTCTCCATGGCGTTCCACTGAGCATCAGGAATAAATGCCCAAGCCTCACTACCAAAAACTCGAAATGTAGAAACATCAGGCTTGACATGGGTACAAGCCTCCTCAGGAGTCATATGTCACAATACCTTATGAGGCATCTGATTCTGAATATAATTGGCACAATTGACTGCCTCAGCCCAAAATGAAGAACTCATAGCTCGAGACTGTATCATACAATTTGCCATCTCCCGTAAGGTTTTGTTCTTTCTCTCAGCAACACCATTCTGCTGAGGGGTGTAAGGAACTGTAAACTAATGCTGTAAACCATGCTCAGTGCAAAAATCTCTAAAAGCCTGATTTACATACTCCCCCCCATTATCTGTGTGTATCCTCCTGATAGAAAGTCCAGATTGCTTCTCCACAAATGTCTTAAAAATCCTGAATGAGTCAAAGACATCAGACTTGTACTTAAGAAAGTACACCCATGTACGTCTGGAGAAGTCATCAATAAAAGGGAGCACATAACGGGCCCCTGAAAAGGAAGGAGTCGGAAAGGACATAAGATCACTATGTACCAACTCTAGGGCTGCCCTAGCACGAGAGGCTTGACCCTTTGGAAAAGGATCTCGATGATGTTTGCCAAGAACACAACCATGACATACACCATCCGCACAAGAAATCTATGGAAGCCCAATCACAAGTGCCTATGTACTCATCTGCTGTAGATATCTGTAATTGACATGGCCAAAATGCTCATGCCAAAGCCTACTCACTGAATCTGCATGTGCTATAAGAGAGGAGCCAACAATGTCTGAACTCTCAAAGCCATCAAAACTATATAAGTGAGATGCAGAATCCACACTCCCAGTAGCCACAACTAAGTCAGGATCATGAAGATCTCGAATAACCACATCATGAGGTGAGAACTCAACTATCTTACTAGAGCCAGAGTGGAAAATCTGATAAATGGATAGAAGGTTTGTCGAAATGTCAGGAACCAAAAGCACATCCTGAAGACAACCACCATCCAATGAAATAGTACCAGAACCCTAAACGGAAACTTGTGCTGAGTCACCAACTGCAATATGTCTAGTGTCGGTAGGGGCAAGAGCAGTGACCAAATCCTCTGTGTGTGTCATATGGTGAGAGGAACTAGAATCTAGAATCCAAGTGGATGCAGAGGACAATGCTCGTGTAGAAAGACCATGACCTTTCCCTGTGGGCTGTGAAGGAGGCTGTGGTGCATTGATATTATGCTATTGCATGGCTTCCTCCAAAGCCTCTAAACATTTCCAACACCTGGAAATGGGATGTCCTTCCTTGCCACAAAAACTGCAAGGATTACCTGATTTCTTCTTAGTCTTGGAGGAAGACTCACTAGACTTTAAAGATTTGCCCTGTTTAGATTTGGATTGTGGTTTTGAATCAAACTTAGGTGGTGGCTTGGAGGGATTCTCACTAGCCTCTGAATCTTTCTTAGGCTTTGGTTTCTACTTCTGTTTTCCTTTGGAGGATTGGGCTACCAATGCTTGGTTCTGTGAACCTGAAAGTGAATCAAACTGCTTAAGCTTAGCTTGCTCACGAGTCAGACGATCACAAAAGACCTCAAAAGAAGGCATGACATGTCGAGCACCCAAGGCATCCATGGTGGAATAGAAGGTTGAAGAGAAGATCTGAAATGGACCCCAAAGCTTGGAGAGGATCAAGAAAATGCACTCTGTATTAGTCTTAGTCTTACCACAACCCTGCAAGATAGATCGTTGCTATTTGAACTTCATCAGAAAATCCTCAATAGAGGGAAATGAATCAGGTACCAAGCAAGTTAACTCTGCCTCAAGCTGTAAAGCTCTGAACTCGTTGACAGTACCAAAAAGTCCATCAAACTTGGTCCAAATGGCTCGAGGAGTGATACAACCCTCAAGGTGAAATTGGAGACTCTCGGAAATGTGTAAAGCCATCAATCCCATAGCCTGATCCATATTGTTCCTGTGCTGCATAACCTCAAAAGGACGTGTCAACTGAGGTTGAATCTCATCCAAATAGGACCATAACCCTCTAGACTGGAGAAGAGTCATCATGCGACCCTTCCAAGTGTGATAATTGTGCAGTGTGAGAGAGTCAATAGGCTTGTCAGCCATCCTGTGAACTGTGCCTCAACTGCTCTGAATGTTTTAATTATTATTAAGTGGTCTTTTAGAACTAGACAGAAGATGCAGAAGGGGTTTGATTGTTTTGTATTGGTGTTTTTATATTTTGGTTTTCTGATGTAAATAATAGAAAGAAACAGAAAAACACCCCCCCACAATGCAAAAAACTAATCCCTAGTACAAACTGAAAGCCAGAAAATGATAGAAAGCAGTAATGGGTTGAGACAAAATTTTGAGAACTTGAAGAAATCACTGATGAAATAGACTGTAGATCTGGAAAGAGCACAGAACAACCTTTCCGACGCCTATTTTCTTTCGAAAAACGGAGCAAAAACGAGCAAGTTATGCCCCTCGGAGTGCAAAAAGGCTCTTTAGACTTTGACTACGAAAAAATGCAATCAAACTAGAGAAATTTGAAAAAATTCCTACACCATGAGAATGGGCTCAGAGTCATCTTTCCAACGCCTATTCATTTTCGAAAAACAGAGATCGGACGCCCAAGTTATGCCCAATTTTGTAAAAGAGCTCCAAAAGACCTAGATAGGCCCTTACAGCCCTCAAGGGCTAAAAAAAAATAAGCCCCTAGTCCGCTGGGTGACCAGGGGCTAGCGCAGGTGGGTGGCTCTATGGTGGCGCAGGGGTGGCGTAGCTGGTGGTGGTGGATGGCAGGTGGTGCGCGGGGGGTGGTTGCCGGGCCACGACCGGTGGTTACCGCCGGCGGGGGTGGCCGGGTGGTGGCCGCCAGGCTGCTTACCGGTGGCGCGGTGGTTTACACTGGCTACACCCGGTTTTTTTAAAAAATAATGGTTTTTGTATTTTTTTTTTGATTTTTTTATTTTTGCCTCGTTCTGTGTGCCCTAGGGTCATACGGCCTTTGGGCATAAAAAATTTGCCTTCTGGAGCAACTATGTCCAAATCGGATGAATTTTATATGGAAATAGGGGTTTTTGGGCGCTACGAGCTCAACGGTGAAGTCCATTTGGGCTCAAAGTGAACCGAAAAAAAAATACTCCCTATTCCAAAATAAAAAATAGAAGACAAACACAGATCTGATGCAACCAAAACCTGGATCTCAAAATCTTTCAAAAGTCTGAACAAGCTGCAATAGATCTGGCTCTGATACCATGTAGGATTTGAGAAATACAAATCCACAAAACCCAAAGAAACCTGCATGCAAGAAACCTATCACAGAGAAAGAGAGAGAACGAATACAAGGGTTTTGGCTCTGACAAAGAGAAAAGATTGTATTATCAGAGAAAAAATGAATCAAGAATGAATAATACAAGAGATCAATCCTTATAAAGGAGATCAACACCAAAAGGAAAACCTAACCCTAAGGTGTGTGCATTTAATAATTAAATATTAATTATTAAATGACTAATGTATGCATAAAGAGAAATCTTAAGAGGAGAGCAAAGTTAATTAATTACTTTACTCTAACAAAAACAATGTCCTCTAAGGCTGTTGAAAAGAAATATCTATATGATGGATTCTCTTCCCAATTTATCTTCAAAGTTATTTAGTAAATATTTGGGAAACCAAAATAGGGTATGTTGATTTGCAAAGGAAGAACTAAATACAAAAATTCCCAAAAGAAGATGTGTTAGCTAATTATTTTTGTTCCTTTGGTATTTTAAAAGTTGAAATGTTCCTTATATCTCTTCAATCTCCCAAGCTTGTTCCAACAACCATAAAATTTTATGATTGGGATGCAAAGGAGATTAGTGGATTTGATGGGTTGGCTTTGGCTAGATTCACCTAAGACAATTGATGATTTATTAGGCATTGTTTCCGTCGATGCATTGTTAAGGTTATTATGGTTGATTATCAAAGCTAGTAGGATTCAAATATAGAGGCCTGTTTAAGATAATTCTTATCATTGGTTGGTTAATAAAAATATGGTTTCAATATTGATGCACAAACATATTAGAAGGGAACTTTTATGATGTATGTGAAATAATCACATTATTAAGAAAAATAATAGGTAATCTATAGGCAAGAATACTCCATATATAGATATTCTATATGAGGGACATGACTAATTTTTAAATCCATAGATGTCTTGATTAGAGTTCATTCTATTTTTAAATCCAAGCATAGAGTGGGGACTATAATGATCCATCATCATTGAGTATTTTTAATTAGATAAGAAGGGATTTTGAAAGGGCCCTGATCCCTTGTGCAAAGAGAAAGATGAAGCATTAATCCCAACAAACAACAAAACAAAACAGCTCCAAAACAACAAAACAACAAGAGGCAGAATAACTAAAGCAAAAATGAACCATCCTAAAATCAGGGTGGTTTAAAAAATTGATCCAAAGCTCTTTGATTGAGCACAAAGGAAGGACCCTTCTCTCCAAATCCTATTTTCTTGAGACAATTAAGGGACATAATATCATGTGACAAAGATATTACTATGTATAACTTGAGAGCATTTTGAATTATACCCTTATTTGATCCAAGGGGTTATGTGGAGGAGAAGATAGTGACAAAGTATGTTTATGTGACTAATTTAGAGATTTTTTTGGAAAATTTTGCCAAAAATTCTCAATTTAGAGAAAGTGATTATTGTACTACCTTACTTT
Organism: Cryptomeria japonica; assembly: GCF_030272615.1. NCBI lineage: Eukaryota > Viridiplantae > Streptophyta > Pinopsida > Cupressales > Cupressaceae > Cryptomeria > Cryptomeria japonica. Next base: position 259,037,778 of record NC_081411.1, read on the forward strand.
ATTTTGTCTTAGCTTGAAAAAAGAATTCTAGTTTAGATTATTTTCCTATAAAGAAAAATTCTCTAACAATATTGTTATCAAATGCAAATATTTAGAAGCTATTCCATATGATATTCTTGATAAAACCATTTCTTTTATAGAATCTAGAAAGGTAAATATTTTAAGATTTGACTATGGAGATAGCCACCCAAGATCTAGAGGTCTAATGTAAAGCACAACAAAATGAGAAGATAAATATGACATGAATAAACTATATTCCTATCAATGAATGCAAGTTTACAATACGAATGAATGAGATTATAAATAGAACCCCTTGATTATATAGGTCAAGATGAGACCTGTAGGATATCATAAGATTATGAAAGTATCTTAATCTTATGATATGAGACATAAAGTGACAAGTATCCTATGTATACCCTAAGAAAACTTAAATGATAAGGCATAAAAATGACCTAATAGTGGAAGTAGCTAGGTAATATCCCTATTACACCAACAATTATTGCCACATGTTCTTTGATTCATCTCATTGATATGGCTCAAATTGAAATAATTCATTTCATCAATCAGAACAAATATATTCAAAATTTTACTAAGCAATAAAACAAGTCTCGTGATCCTTACTTTCCTTAAACTGGCCCCTTTGGTTGCTAGCCCTTTACTCACAAGCATTACTCTCACAAAAAAATACAAACTCATTTTTTTGTAAGTGATCCTTTAATCATCATCATTTTCATGCTCCGAGTACACTTACCTTTGCAAGTGCAAGTATCCCAATCCTTGATCCAAAACTATAATCTACTATATTTCCAACAAGCTTTGCCACATCACTTCAAATTGCTCTTGTAAGAACACAATTGTTAAATTAGTCAACATGACTAATGCAATATCATGGAGGGGTGTAGTAGAAGAAGACATATATCTCTATAAACAATATGACTTTTTTGAATCTGTTCTCAAAGAACAATGATGAAAATAATGAAGATGGGGTTTTTAGTATGATATATGAATTAACTGAACTAGTAACACATTTAGAGGAAGGTAAATCACAATCTTCTTTTAAAACTTTTATAGTGACTCTACAAGGTACTAGACCTTTCCTAATTTCTTTCAAATTAGTAAACTAATGAAGACTAGTTAATAAATAAGTTAACTAGGAAGCCAAAACTCCTCCATGAGATTCATATGGAAGGCCAATATCTTAATTGTGCAAATGGGATATAGAAGGGAAGAAGAAGATTTTGAAGAACAATTTTGTGGAAGATTCGAAGAAGGGTGTTCTTCTAGCCATCCTACCATCATTCTTAATTTTGAAGAAACGAAAGATGAAGAAGCAATTTCCCATATTCATAACTGATTCCATTTAAGAAATCAAGAAAAGCAACCTACACACCTTGAACCTAAATGTACAAATTGAAGGACAAGATGACTTCTTCCTTCTTCCATAGCTCTTATTGCTATTGACAGGGGCCCAAGCGTCACCGTTTACACAACCCATTTTGGTCTCCCTTGCAGTCATCCTCGCTGGTTATGTGCCAACCCTTGCCACTTCGTTCCCCCATTCCCCACTATGGTCGTGTTTGTCACACCAATGATCTTCCCCGCCATGATTAAACCCACAGGTTCTCTATAGAGGCGGGACGAATGAGAGGTGGGATTTTGTAAAGAGGCGTGATTTATGAAATGACTTGGTCTTTTTTTTTTTCTTTTAAGTAATGCATGTGGTCATTGGAATTTCAACGAACGCGGGCACTTTTTCTAAAAAAAACCCTAATGTCATTGCATTATCGTCGGAATTCCAATGAAATCGAGCATTTTTTCAAAAAAACAATCAAGTTTGATCACAATATATCTTCTCCGTCGGAAACCTCCTTCAAAATTTTAGGCTAAATGTATTAGTGTATAGAAACTATTTATTATTTGCTTGCTTTCTCTTTACACCCATCTTGGAGTGGTTTAATAATAAGCCAGGTTTTAGCAACTATGTTTTGTCAAAACTTTGATTTTTTTTCTCACCTAAACCACTTTGACATCCACATGGTATATCTCATTCCACTTTCTCGACCCTCCTATATGCTTTAAGTGATGTAAGGAAGACTATTTTATTTTTGGAAACTCCAAAACTACTAGGAAAAAAAACCTGCTCAGTTTTTGAAACCTCCACATTAGCAACAACTCTAATACAATTATCACCACTTGAGGCCCTAGTTGGCCTTATTCGAATTTAAATATCAACATCAACTTTAGGGCTGAATTATTCATCAACATTACCTTCAATGATGAATTTGGGGAAAAAGCATGAACAATTCTTATTAATAGATGCAATGGACCTTTGACAATCCACCCTCAAATTTATTTGCAGCATTTGCAAAAAATCAACAAGATATGGTGAACCATCTTGTGTAGGAGAAAAAGTGACACTAAGCAAACATGCCCTAATCTCACTTTCAACCACACACTTGTGGAATACGAAAGAGCCTAGAGGTATCACACAATTGGCTACTTCTTCTTGTGGAAGAGAGAGCCACGGGCTACCTATTAGGATTTCTATTCCTTTGTTGTAATTGAAAGATAAAATGATGCAAGTTCAATTCCTAACCCCAAAGTGCAAGTATGAACTAATAACAAGATTGCAGAATTGAACTTAAACAATGGAAAGCTGTAAACACAAGGACAAGACAAGAATGCAAATGCGTACCCAGAGTTAAAATCTGACTGAAAATGTTCGGGACGGGGGCACGGGCACCACTATCCTGATTCTGCCCCTGAAACTGCTCCGGAAACTGCTGTTTTGCAAAGTTGTCAAAAATGCTGAAAACTGCTGTCAGAAGGACTAGGGCGCCCAGCGCCCCTGTCCCAGGGACCAGGGCGCCCAGCGCCCCTATCCTGGCAGGACCAGGGTGCCCCATGCCCCTGTCCTGGTCTTTTGCTCTGAGATTTGGTGTGAAGTTCGGTCTCCGTCTACTTCTTCCGGATCTGTAACCTGCGGCGTCGTTCGAGTCCCGAAACCTGCAGTTATATCTGAAAAGGGTATGGGCAGCTATATAGGGTTTTGCCTTAGTCAAACCCCCGCTTCGGTGATTTCCACCTCCACGAATAGCCTAGTTGTATTGTAAAATGTATTGTGTGTGCAGACCTAGTGTGTGTGCAAGGTCCTTAAATGCAAGAAAGCAAACTAGAGCAACCTAGAAAGTAAACCCTAATTGCTTGTAAATGATAATGTAAATGCTCTAAATCAAGATGCAAAGTGATCTAAAGCATGAATAAAGGATATATTGAAGCTTATGCAAAGACATGAAAACAACATGAAATCATACCCAACCCTCAAGGGAGGAGTACAAGCCAATCTTCAGTCAGTAATCTCCTATTGTTCTTCAATGTCTCCCAAGCCCTAAATGAATGAAAATGATGAATGCTTGATGGATGGATGTTGAATGTTATTGAAGTCTTCAAAGATCTGCTCTTTCGCTGCATAGAAGGTCCTCCAAAGCCAAAATTCGGATCCTTTCAAATGAAGAAAGAGAGCTCTTATATATGAAACCCTAGGTCTTAATTTCAACTTTTGGCCGACCTAGAGATTGAATATCCCGCCAATTTCTTGGGGTTAAGCTTTATTTTATGATTGGATCACGCTCCTAAAATTTCGGGAAAAATGTCCGGGACCATGTGCACTCCGGGCGCCATGGTCCTCTCCGGGCGCCATGGTCTCGACAACTTTTCACCAAATTTTTAGGGTCGTCGGATATGATGATTTTAGAGAGAATCCCGAAGTTACAGCTGATTTCGAGATGTTTTGACCCCCGAAATCAAGCCCCCAAGTTCAAAATAGGACCTAATTAGGGTTTTTGATTAAATGATGTATTGGAAGAATAAAATGAAAGGGGGCACACTTTAATGAAAGGGCCCAACTTTATGATGTGGGAGATGATGAAATAGAACCTTAGACCTAATTAATTTGACTAATTAAGTGCTAAAGGGGAAATGCAATGCAAAATGCAAAATGCAAAATGCGCCAAGGCGGGTGCTAAACTAGGTGTGAAATTGTACCACCCTAGCAAGTGCGTACAATTTACGACACTACATTTAGCCCCCACTTTAGCGGTCATATGAACACTACGTGCATATGCAAGCTAAAGTACAGAAAAGTAAACATTATTTGAAAAAGGATATATCCATAAGTCTGTCGAACGAAGCCCCCAGCGGTATCTACAGTACACAATTAGGAACCACAACCTACAAAACCACATGTTAGATCACAAAATCACCTAATGCTTACTAAGGAAGGTGATGAAAATTCGAGGGTAGCTATATGCCCCCCCCTGTTTCGGCTTGCTAATTTTAGTGAGTTGAAATAGGGTATCGTGTTTACCACTTCGAATTGTTAAAGAAAATTGATGACAAATGCTCACAAGAAGATTTGATATGAGATCAAAAACTAATGGAGAATCATTTGGTAAGAAAGAGGACTAAATCTCAATTCCAACACAACAAAGAGTGTGAGGATTTGAGAGTTCTCTAACACAAGATGAAGGATGTAAATGGAAACAAAATGCAAAGAGAAGAAAAGAAAGGAAAAAAGCATGAATACACACATTGGTGATCCATGAGAAGAATAGTGAGAGAGAAAACATGGACTTCTCGCCCCTAGATCTTGTCTAGGTGATCCATGGGAAAAAGGACATGGAAAACTAGCCCCTAGAGTCTGTCTAGGTGATCCATGTAAGGGAGGAGAGTGAGAAAGTCTAGCCTTATGCCGCTAGTTCCACTCAACCTTGTGCATGTGTGTGTAAGGGAGGTTAGAAGCACCTCATAGGAGTCTATGCCCGAGTATGCTACAACCTGTATATGTATAGTACAAAAGCGTGACATCTCGCTTTAAGAGTCTGTGCTCTGGTTTCGAGAATAATCACCTTGCATAAAAGAAAAATGGAGACATCTCGCTCTAAGAGTCTGTGCTCTGGTTCCGAGAATGACCCATTGCTCAAAAAGTGTAATGTTTATGTCATAAGCAAACTAGAACAAGGATACCTACCTTCATCACAAAAGAAGATACCCCAAAAATGCAACAACGTCATAGATCCAAGCAAGAGAGTTTTGCACTCTTTAAGCAAGGATAAGATAGTTGAAAAGGGATATCTTGTAGTATGTGTAAGGAGATCCTTAGAGGAGAAGAGATCTTTGTACAAAAGACATCTATCCCTGAGAGGAATTGTCTTAGACAAATATAACATCTTCTAGAATAAGACAAAGAAGGGAATGAGAATGCAATACTTCCTTCTTTTGCGAGGTGAAAGTGATTCTTAATGAAGGATGACACTCTTTTTAACCCAATTAGGAGAGTGAATTTGTTATGGATGTATTTTACCAAGTGCAAAAGAGGTTGTAGTCAAGGACTTACACCTCTTGTAAGAGAGAACCCTTGAACAAACAACAACAAATGCGTACAAGGCATAACATCAAGTAATAAACTCCACACCATCCACAAAATAGGAAAAAGTGGATCCTTAGATAAAAATAAAGAAAGATCATTGCCTCCCAAGGATAAGGACAATGAGAAGGACTTACACAATCTTCTAGGGAGAGATTTGGACATAAGCAAAAGAAGAGATGTATGAAATCATTCTTGTCCCCATAGGAACAAGAAAATTAGGCTATTATGTTGCTTCAAAAAAATATGATTGCACTTGAAATTGTACCATCATGAATGACAATGAGCCCCTAGTAAATGAGCTACCAATGTCACATAATGATGAGCAACATAATAGCCATTAATGTTATTTAAAGACATGATAGACTAAATTAGGTATTTGAATATGACATGTTAAATGCTCAACTATAAGTGAGATCAAAAACATGTATAAAATGATGAAAATTGAAGAAGAAAAGTCACATGAAATCTTAGAAGAGGGATGAGTGTAATTTATTAGAGCCTTATCCCTAGAGGAAAGGACTTTATGATGAATAGGAGATAAAGATTCATAAGTGGATTTCGAAATTTGAGGGAATTCATAAAGAGATTTGTTTATTGCCAAGATTTCCTTACGAGGGGAATGTGAGTTGATAGAAGTAGAAGATGATTTAGTTGAAGTGAGATCATCATCACTACTAAATATAGCATTTACATTGAGAGATGGTCTTTTAGATGCTTTGGTACGTTTGCAGGGATTATAGCCGAGTCCAAAGGCATAATTGTGAAAATTAGTCTCTAGAGGAACTTTTATCCCTTGTTCATGAGCGCCACAACCATTTCCATGATACCCATGCTTAGCAAAAATGCGAAAACCACGACCATAACGATCAGCCATTTCAGGAAGAGAAGGTGGTTTTTCATAAGACAAAGAATCAAACTCTTCATAATTAGAGGTGTGAGGAGAAGAAGTTTGAGAAGCGGCCACAAAATTATTGCTCATAGGTTCAGGTAAGATTGATTGATTTTTAGTTCCTTCCTTCTTTTTAACTTCAGACTCTCTAGGAGGAACCCTATACTCACCTACAAAGGTGGGATTAAAGTCAAGAGATCCCCAATCATCTTCTGTGAGAACCTTCTCAGGATCAAAAGCCTTTTTATGCGTATATTCAAGTCAAGAAGGATCTTCTTCAGGAGCTTCAGACTCATCCAAAGAATTTTGATTATCAGAGGGTAAGGATTCATCCATAGGTATCTTGTTTAATGAGTCATCACTAGAAGAGGAAGGCTTAGAAGAACTCCCTTTGGAAGTAGATGTTTGCAAACAAGCTTGAAAATTAGTATCACCTATCAAGGTATATGTCTTATTGTTATAAATGTTTTTAACTTGTCTATGCAATGTAGAGGGGACAGCTTGCATACCGTGAATCCAAGGTCTCCCTAATAACAAGTTGTATGTTAGATTTCCTGACATAACATGGATAGGAGTAGGCAAAGTAACAGGTCCCACTGTGATGGGTAAGGTGATAATACCTAATGAAGACTTAGCCACATTATCAAATCCTCGAATGAGACGAGAGTCAGGCTCAATAAGGGATGTATCCACATTCATCTTATGCAATAGATTAATGCTACACACATCAAGGCCAGAGCCATTATCTACTAGTGTTCATCTTATAGCAGTGTCATTTATGATAACCACAATCATCAAGGGATCATATTGATGTTGAATTTCACTAGTAGGCAACTCATCTTGAGTAAACACAATTTGAGCTTTAGGATTCATCATAGAGTTAACCAAAGACACTATATTACTAGATGTATTAGGTGGAGGAACATTCAAATCTTTCAAGACATCTTGTAACATTCCATGATGAGCGGAAGAAGTTTGGATCAAATCCCAAAGGGATATCTTAGCAGGGGTAGCTTTAAGTTGTTCTATGAGATCATATTCCTTACCAAGAACTTGTGAAATACGTGGAGCTTGGGGAAGAATAGGTTGGGAAGGAGGAAGTGAAGTTGGGATAACTGGAGGAGGATTAGGTTGCCTATTGTTTCTTGTGTTATAGGTATGAGCAACCGCATGATAACTCTCTCTAGTCATTTGCTTAGCATACTCATAAGGACTCTTAGAAGAATAACCTCCTTGCACAGTAATAACAGGTTTCTTAGGAGTGCAAAAAGAATCATTAGCATGACCACCTTGAACCACTAAGATAGGCTTATTTAAAGGTTGAGAATTTTGAGAAGGACAAGCACCTTGGACAGTGAAGAGAGGTTTGTTAGGTGTCTCATTCACATGTATCAAATTGATTGAGGATGGTTTAGAGGAATGAACAAAAGTGTTGGAAGAATTATTGATAGTCTTCTCTTGCACTAAAATCTTATCACAGATCAAATCAATTTTAGGAGAGAGACAAGGGATAGGCATTGATGTTCTAGTAGGAAGAGTAATACTAGGAAAGGTCATATCATCCTTTATCATCACAGGATCTACATGGGGAATAAACTCTCTAGGAGAAGGATCAACACTACTCTCTAAAGTCTCACTTTTGAGATGGAGATCTTTGAAAGAGATGTTAACCATCTTGTTTTGAACTAGGGTTTCCTTATGAGTAGAACCAAGTTGAGGAGAGGGAGATGCTTTATTTTTAGAGGGAGAATGATTGAGATTCAAAGAAGGTGAGAAACTATCAAGGGAGTTTTTAATCTTGATTTCATCCCCTTTGGCTAGGGTTCTCTCACAGGGTAGAGAATAATCTACACCTTCTTCTAATGGTTCATCCCAAATAGTGAAGTTGTTGAAAGGAATGTTTGAAGTATTGTCAATTTCGGGAGAGGAGATAACATTGTTTATTAATTCCTCATCCTTAGGAGGGAGAGCATCAATAGATGTGTTAAACTCATCCTCTTTCCTCAAAATATGTTCAATAGGGGAGAGAGAATTAAGGAAATTGCTTATTATTTCATCTTCTTTCTCTAAGGGATGCTTATGGGTAAGACCAACTTTAGGAGAAGGGTAAGCATTTACCATTAATTCATCATCTCTAGTGGGAATTTTTTTGGAAAAGGAAAGGCCATCACTAGGAAATGTAGGGATAATGTCATCTTCTTGCACAAAAGGATCCTCATGAAGGGAGTGTTTTTTAGGAGACACAAAGGCATCAAGGGCATCATTCAACAAAGCATGATAATATCTATTAAAAGGTTTATCTTTTGATTCAAAAGGAGATATCTCTTCATAGAGGGGATCATTGAAAACAACCATGTTACTAGATTTAGTGGAAGAGCTGATAGGAATGTACCCTTGAGAGGAATCATTCGACTTATCTTTCTCATCACAACGAAATGGCATAGTAACAATGTTTATGAGTTTTTGGTAAAATGAAGGTTTGGTATATTTAGGTTTCAAAAATTCATCTAAAGCTTCATCTAACTCATAATCATCACAAATATGAACATCTTGCAAATAAAAATCTGACATTTTGAAATTGCATAAAATTTTAAACACACAATGTAAAGAAACACACTTTTTTTTTTTTCTTTTTAATGAAAATGAAATGAAAACACACTAAATCTAGATCTAGATCTAACAAATGCAATGCAAGAGGAAGCAATGATAGGTTCACGTTGGGTTCACCAAAATGTGTAGGAGAAAAAGTGACACTAAGCAAACATGCCCTAATCTCACTTTCAACCACACACTTGTGGAATACGAAAGAGCCTAGAGGTATCACACAATTGGCTACTTCTTCTTGTGGAAGAGAGAGCCACGGGCTACATATTAGGATTTCTATTCCTTTGTTGTAATTGAAAGATAAAATGATGCAAGTTCAATTCCTAACCCCAAAGTGCAAGTATGAACTAATAACAAGATTGCAGAATTGAACTTAAACAATGGAAAGCTATAAACACAAGGACAAGACAAGAATGCAAATGCGTACCTGGAGTTAAAATCTGACTGAAAATGTTCGGGACGGGGGCGCGGGCGCCACTGTCCTGATTCTGCCCCTGAAACTACTCCGGAAACTATTGTTTTGCAAAGTTGTCAAAAATGCTGAAAACTGCTGTCAGAAGGACTAGGGCGCCCAGCGCCCCTGTCCCAGGGACCAGGGCGCCTAGCGCCCCTATCCTGGTAGGACCAGGGTGCCCCACGCCCCTGTCCTGGTCTTTTGCTCGGAGATTTGGTGTGAAGTTCGGTCTCCGTCTGCTTCTTCCGGATCTGTAACCTGCAGCGTCGTCTGAGTCCCGAAACCTGCACTTATATCTGAAAAGGGTATGGGTGGCTATATAGGGTTTTGCCTTAGTCAAACCCCCGCTTCGGTGATTTCCACCTCCACGAATAGCCAAGTTGTATTGTAAAATGTATTGTGTGTGCAGACCTAGTGTGTGTGCAAGGTCCTTAAATGCAAGAAAGCAAACTAGAGCAACCTAGAAAGTAAACCCTAATTGCTTGTAAATGATAATGTAAATGCTCTAAATCAAGATGCAAAGTGATCTAAAGCATGAATAAAGGATATATTGAAGCTTATGCAAAGACATGAAAACAACATGAAATCATACCCAACCCTCAAGGGAGGAGTACAAGCCAATCTTCAGTCGGTAATCTCCTATTGTTCTTCAATGTCTCCCAAGCCCTAAATGAATGAAATTGATGAATGCTTGATGGATGGATGTTGAATGTTATTGAAGTCTTCAAAGATCTGCTCTTTCACTGCATAGAAGGTCCTCCAAAGCCAAAATTCGGATCCTTTCAAATGAAGAAAGAGAGCTCTTATATATGAAACCCTAGGTCTTAATTTCAACTTTTGGTCGACCTAGAGATTGAATATCCTGCCAATTTCTTGGGGTTAAGCTTTATTTTATGATTGGATCGCGCTCCTAAAATTTCGGGAAATATGTCCGGGACCATGTGCACTCCGGGTGCCATGGTCCTCTCCGGGCGCCATGGTCCCGACAACTTTTCACCAAATTTTCAGGGCCGTCGGATATGATGATTTTAGAGAGAATCTCGAAGTTAGAGCTAATTTCGAGATGTTTTGACCCCCGAAATCAAGCCCCCAAGTTCAAAATAGGACCTAATTAGGGTTTTTGATTAAATGATGTATTGGAAGAATAAAATGAAAGGGGGCACACTTTAATGAAAGGGCCTAACTTTATGATGTGGGAGATGATGAAATAGAACCTTAGACCTAATTAATTTGACTTATTAAGTTCTAAAGGGGAAATGCAATGCAAAATGCAAAATGCGCCAAGGCGGGTGCTAAACTAGGTGTGAAATTGTACCACCCTAGCAAGTGCGTACAATTTACGATGCTACACATCTATTACAACTTCTTGTCATCTCTCTCCATGGAATCATAAAATTTATTTCCTCTCACAATAACAATTGACCCTCTCCCAACTATCTCTCTCATTTAATGGAGTGCAGGTACCACCAAATAGGTATTTGTTAGATGTGTCTTCCTTGAGCGAGGGAAATTCAAGAAGAGAAGAGGAAAATGAGACATGTAGTAGGTCTAAAAGAGGGAGATCAACTAGAGGTCAAAAGATTAGAAGAAAATTACATAAATGCATGGAATTTTTTCTTGCTCAAGGGAGGTCATGTTCTTATGATGATGAGAGCATAGGGGACATCGAGGTGCCCTTGAGGTACAAACATCTATAGAAACAATGGGTACCCAAGGAACTTCCTCTACTAAACACTTAATTTTGTGTTAACGAGAGGATATATCGCATAGCACCATCATTATTTCATGGTCTGGGCCTATTTTCTATGGACGACATAAAGGTCTATTTCAACAAAGTTGTTGAATTGATGGAGTATGTCGGACCCTGTTATGATTACAAAAATTGGGTGCAGCTGGTTCGATATACATGAAGTATGTGTATGTATACACTATTAGCAAATTATATATAGCTAAAAGATAATGATTAAAGTAAAAGAGTGGCTATGTACATTGATGGAAGGCCAAAAGCAACAGGGAATATTGCAGGTTTTATAAATAGTACATGACCTGGGTCAACTTATAGGAAACCCAATTACATATTCGAGGCATGCGAGGGTAACCGTGTATTCGTATGTGCAATAAAATCAATAACTGTAGGGGAAGAGTTGCTAATCGATTACAATTTGAATCGCATAGATACAAAGAAATTTACTATCATGGGGGTGGTATGTACTTATATATACCATTTAAACCAACCTCCAATTAATGACTCCAATATACCATTTTATTATTAATTTTTTTTGGTAGGTCTATTAGTTTCATTTCGCTAATGTTTTTTTATATTTAATTTTTTTCATGGTGCGACATTGATTCGACACATAGCATAGACTGGGATGTAGCCCTGGGCACTTCTACCAAGTAGGTAAACCTCATTGTAATTGTACAAATTAGATACAAACAAAATGTTATATTATTATGTTCTTTTCTTTAGTGTTCTGGATTAATTTTGATAATATTACTAATATTCTTGTCACAAACGGACGTTCGAGGAAAGGCACCTACAGTAGCTGAGAACAACAATAGAGAGGTGGAATCACTATTATGCAATGATGACATCACATATTCCACAAACCCCGCTGAAATGATAAGAAAATGCAAAAAAATAATAATAAAGAAATTATTAAATTGTTATTCGTAGTCCCTCAAATTAATGAGATACAAGAGAGGGTGAAACAATTGATAGAGAGAGCACAAAAATTCCAAGTAAGCACTCATGAAATCTTTAATTACAACATAATTTCATTCATGGTTTATATTTTATACTCTTTTATGTCATGAACTAAAATACGTACATGTTGTTTTTAGGAAGTTTTGCATCCTCATGAAGCTGGTGGCCATGATCAGGGTACTCTAGGTAGTTCAAGTGATTACCATGTTCTGTGCATACACCAACTCATATTTTTACATGTTCTTGTCCTTTCGTTAATGTGTTATTGCTTATATATTTAATGTATTAATCTTCAGGTGTTGTCCATGTTCCTGAGCATTCACCACCTCATTTGACCCCATCATCCACACTTATATTATCGACTACAATGTCAGCGACATGCAACATGTAGTCATTGAGTGCTGCACCGACCTGTGCAACAGTCTATGTACCTGGGGATGTAGAGGCCACCGGTGGTGATATTTTAGCAGCATTTCTTGGATCTTCCCATATTACTAATACGTGAACATTGTCAGTCACATTTCTGGTGACCGATGATCTTGTTCCCATAAAGATAGAGAAGGTTCTAGGTACTTTAAAATTATTATTATATATAGTCCAATTGTAATTTAAATATTGGTCACTCATTTTGGACTAATGATCCCATGATTTTTTTGTAGGGAATTATGTTTTTTATAAATATCTAAATGATATTACATTGGAGATCTTTAGACCCACCATATGTACATGGTGGAATGCCCAAAATCAATAATTAAGAGATGAACTCATAAACCATTTGGTTGTGTTGTTCGGAAATGACACATTCAACAAAACCAAGGTCTTTAAAAAATATAGCACATATCTAAAGTATGTGAGGGACCAATATAGGATACATTTAGAGAAGAACAAAAAGTACGAGTGGCCCCCCATGATTCTAGAGAGGGAGTGGAAGGACCTGGTTTTGGGTGGAAAGGAGAAATCTAAAAAGAGAAAATGGCACACACCACCGGGCAAAGGAAGGTATGTGATACTATTAATAATGTAATAATGTACTAATTACTCTTTATATTTACACAATCTAACATATTTCAAACTTTTCATAGGCTGCTCGACACATCGAAGAAAACTAAGGCAATACTTAAAAAGCACAAGCAACACAAACCTGGCTCTGGTGGTTATATGAAAGTTGTTGCATGAATTGTAAATATCAATAAATAAAATATCGCTTCGAAATAATAAATTGCAAACAATCTTCTTTTAATCAAACAATAGAGGCAAAATTCATGATATTAAGTAAAAATTCAGGGCTTTGAATTCAATAGAGCGCCCATAGAAGATGACATGAAAATTGTCTTCCAACAAGGCTATGGAGCCATGGCCAAATGCCTGAGAGAATTGAGTGGGTAAACACAATATTCTGTTGCACCCATCACATAGGTAAATAAGCTAAATGAAAATTATTTAAAATTGAATACTTGAGCAATAACCTATTTGATGTTAATTTCCAACATAAAGTGACTATATTTGTTTTAAATAAGAAAGCAATGATAACAATTCACATGGCATTGGAATGCAGCCTACTAAGGGTGGAGCTCAACCTGCATATGATGAAGGTCGTGGTGTGCATCCTAGTACTGGAGGTATTCATGTTCTATACACTTTTTTATGTATTTATTAATATAATTAAACATATTTAATTGAAATTGGTGTAGTAATTAATGTAACCTTTTTTTCTTTTATTTTAGAGCATGTAGACCATGGTGAACAAGTGGAGCATGACCAAGGTAGACAACATCAGGAACATGATGTACCCCCATCAGGCAAAGAGGACCACTATTATTCTTTTAAATGGATTTAATTGTAATTGGTGTATTTATTAATGTAACCTTTCATGTTTCAACTCCAGAGGATTTAGAGGGTGTTCAGTATGTTGAGGATGAGGCTAGACAAAAATGATCAGGAAGATGATGTGGACCCATCAAGTAAAGAGTACCCCTGTAGTGTTCTTTTAATTAATGAAATACTTGTAATAATAATAAAAAATCTTATGAATTTAACCTATTTCTTTGTTACTGTAGCAGACCCCCTTTGCCTAAGCATCCTCGTCATGAGTATAGGACTAGGCATACATTAAGATCACGAGTAGAGGGTACAAGAACTGGAGAGGGGAAAAATGATGAAGAAAATGATGCTCCACTTAGTTTTTACTTATCTTCAAAAAATAAACAAAAAAATAAATGATTGTAATTGTATTATTTATTAATGAATGATATGTGTTAATGAATGTTGATGAATGTTACATGCTAATGAATGTTAATGAATGTTATGTATTAATGAATATTATGTGATAATGAATAAATGTTATATTTTATTAATGGATGAAATAATGAATGAATATTATATGTTAATAGGGAATTTAGAGTGATGTTAGCAGGGGAGGGCCAAATGAGCTTCCACCTTCACGTGGTTGGCCCTGTTAAGTAGAGAATATTAAACTATTCCTAAAACAAAGAGAAGCTCAATAAGGTAACACACTTTTCAATATTTCATTATTCTCCACTATTAATCTTATTGAATAATATGTATTGAATCTTAATTCCAAGGCCCAATAGAGCCAACACGAAAAACATCACATGAAGTTACTTAGTGGAGACCATCAAAGGTAAGGTCCTTGATTAAGATTTTGTTGTTTATATTCATATTGCTGATTACAAAAAATAGATTTTGTTCTTTATATTCATATTGTTGATTCATAGACATATATTCATTTAACGTTTTAAAAGGGCAGTCACCAAAAACACCAAATAGTTGTCCAAGTCTGAGATCAAAAATTAGCAATCTTGTTGTCTTTAGCAGTCTAAGACACAAAGTCAGTCACCTTACAATTTGTATGCCTTCATGTTTATTTGCTCAGATCTCTCCTATACTCTTGAGACTTCTTCTTGAATCTTTTGTTCATGGATACCTAAACTTCGATGATTAAAACTATTAGAGGAAGAATACCTGAGGAGCAAAGGGTCTTTTTAGTTCAACATGGAAGAGACCAAAAAGCATCAACGCTTTGCATCATCACCAAAAGATAACACAAAAGAGCATACACAACACAACTTTTATACAACATATAGAAGAATAAAGATACAAATACAATAATGCCAAGTCTAAACAATGGCTAGAACCCAATATGAAATATAGTTTACACTTGTCCTTGAATTGAGAACTTCAATATTTTAATGGACTACATAGGGTATTGCCTTGAAAAATGAGCTGACTTCACATGAAATTGGTCTAGAGTAGAAATAATGGTAAAAGGAACATCTAAGCTTTTAAATTCAACTTTAACTTGAGGGTGATGGAACCAATGGCGGGACAAGTGAAACCAATATAGTTTACACTTGTCCTTGAACTAAGAACTTCAACATTTTAATGGACTACATAGGGCACTACCTTAAAAAATTAGCCAACTTCAGATGAAATTGGTCCAAGGTAGAAATAATGGTAAAAGGAACATATAAGCTTTTTATTTCAACTTTAACTTGAGGGTGATGGAACCAATGGTGGGACAAGTGAAACCGTCATGCACCTTAATCAAGACTTTAGATTTATCATAATTGTCTTGATATAATGCACATGTGAAAAGATATTCTTTTGTATTCATATTAGCCATACATAGTGGATCAATAAGCACCCTACATGTGTGTTTGTCATTAGTTATAGCAGTAATGTATATTGGTCCATCGGGTGTATGCTTTGAGTTACCACTTTGGGTAAAGGTGATATTAGGTTCGATCTTAGGTTTTAGTCTATCTTGTTTAGGAACTAGTTCTATCATGTTCACTAGATGTTCAATTCAGTTGTAACTCCAAGGGTCACCTTTTCATCCTAGTGACTACCTTCAATATTATGAATATAATTGTCTCTTGATAAGGCATTTTCTTCATTTATGTTGAAATCTATCCCCAATGCCTATATCATATGACTAGATTCTATGATGCTATACATTGTCTTGTGTTTTTTATTTCCTAACTACCATAGTTGCTCATACACATCTTAATTACTTTAATACTTATCTCGGCTCTATGTTGAGGCTTTAAACTATCAATGTAGCTTGATCTTTGACATTTTGTGACAATGACTGCATTCTGTTGTGATCGATACTCTTGATAGTCTATATAACTGTGAATTATCCTTTTGTTAAAATGATGTTACTATTTTGATTGTGTATTGTAGGTCTATGAGACTTTGGGACTATCAAATATTTATTCATATTGCTTCTACAATAATACCATGTTCTCATTCATCTAAACCTTATACCCCTTTAACCCTAAATCATTGTCACTACCTTTGGCCCATTTGGCATTAGATCAAATCCTTACTTGGGTAAAGTTGTTAATTGCTTTTAGTATTCTAATTTTTTACTTCATCTATGTCCTTTTAGTAATATGAACTTTTGAGTTCATTTCAAATTATTATGGATTCTTCATTTTTCCTTAACACATCACTGTCTCTACTATCAACTCTTTGATGCTTGGGACTATTTTTTATTATGATTCATTGAATATCACTTTAGCTAGTCATTGTACCTTCTTTTTTATTTTATCTTCGTTTTTCTTTCCAAAATACCACTCATGTTATTTTTTTCTTGAGTACCCTCTAGAGGGGGAATCATCCTCATTTTTCTATCCTACTATTGATACCCCAAAATCCAATAACAATACCTAACACTCCTAGCATGTAAGTCATCACCAAGCTTTTGTATTTGGCATAAGTGAATGGTTGAAGCTACAAAAGTTTTGTTTAACTAAATACAAGACCTCACATACTATAACTAAAATCATATAAGAATAATCCCTGATAGACCTAAGAAAGATCAACAAAATAACCTTCATAAAGTAACATTATATGTATATATCAGGATAGCTAACCCAATCTAATATGTTAGTATTGAACATGGCTATTGACATAGTTATACCAAACACAAATGATGAGATGCCTATCAGAATAGTCACTAATATTTTGTAATCCCGATAGAGTATAGCTATCCCGACACAAAACAAGGGGTAGGTTGTAACGATGCAGGCCCTATCAGAATAACATATAAGATCAGGGTACGTGCTTGATATTCCCTGATTGCAATTGGTTTTTTTAAAAATAAACCCTATTCGTCAGAATTTCGATGGACATGCCCAACAGAGGCCCCGATGAGAGTGTTGTAGCTATGACGAAATATTTCATCGCAAGAATAACACTCTCATTGTAGCTTCCTTGCATTTGTTGTTAGAATTCTGACAAAAAAGGGCACTATGCTTCGACATGAATTCTATACTTGCAATAAAAAATTTTGTTTTAGGTGCACCATTCCCATTGGAGCTTCCTTGCATTTTTTGTCAGGATTCCAACAATAAAAGTACTATGCTCTGATGGGAATGTTGTACCTACGATGAAAAATTTCGTTATAGATTCACCATTCTCATCGGAAGATTGACGACTTTGTTGGAATTCCCATGAATTAGATTGCCACATTACGTGTCAACATTCGACGAAGAAGGTGTCAAAATTCTGACGAAAATTTGTCTATCGAATAGTTTGATGAAATTTTAGCGACAAAAATATTTTCATTGTTTCATCAGATATACGACATTAATATGCCGGAATTACGAAGATAGTTCATCGGAAAATGACCCCAAATGTGTTAGTAGATTATTTTAGTGGAATAAAGCCTTATTTTAGAGTAGAGGTAATGGATTTTTTGACAAAGGTTTTAAATGTAATAATTATGGTCATAGATCTTATGAGTGTCTAGAGAATCCTACCACAAGCGAGAGGAGTGCACATATTGCTCAAGTTGAAGAGGATAGTGTAAAATTGCCTTTTTATGAAGATTCACCTAAGGTTAGAGAATCATTGCACTTATGAAACAAGTCTTGCTAAATACTAAAATAGAGATTCAAGAACTTTCTCATAGAGAAGCATTGTTTAGAACCACCTGCAAGACTAATGGTAAATTTTGTAAGGTTATTATTGATAGTGGAAACACTAACAACCTTGTATATGTTAAAAATTGACACTCATTGGATTCATATGTTGTCATTGATGGCAACATGATAACATGGTTACTTGGCAAAAAGATTCATAAGGAAGCATGCAGTGGCATACAAGAACATTGGGAGGGATTCACCGACACTGACACCGGCACCAGCACCAACATCCAACACTTCAGTGAAGCCGACATCAGGCTTGGACCCGAAGGAAGTTTTATTTGCAAAATTATTTTGTAATTATTGTATAAAGCTGACATTGTATATCTTTTGTAATGCATTGTATGTCAACATAAGGCATATTGTTTGGGAAGGGTATATAGGTCATTTCAAAAAAAGTGACATAGGAGAATTATTGAAGAACTATATGATGTGAAGAATATGTATGTAGATCATTTGTATGCAAATGTTATATCATGCAATGATCTATAGATAGTTTGGAAAGAATTCTCGGAGGAGAAGAGATATTGGTAGAAGTGTTCAGGGTTTATGAATCGGTACATAGAAGAACTATAACTAAAACTCTTTTTGGCTTAGCAGATGCATTTTGTGAGTTCATTATTACTATTTCATTTCAGTAGAAGCTTGTAGTCAATGAGAATATTTTTGTGGTGAGAAGTGTGCTCTAGGCAGTATGCCTTCCTGCATGTGCAGGCCCCCATTTTATGTAATATCCTTTCATATGGCCAGTGAACTGATATTGCGAGTCACAAATCCCATTGTGGTTTTTCCTCTTTGAGGTTTTCCATGTATAAATTCTATTTTTTATGATGTTCATTTATGTGGATGGTTTATTTGCTTCAAGTTATATGTTTCTTCATTTATCTGTTTATATATGTATTTTATAAAAGGGTAAAATCATATCTTACCAGTAGAACACTGATTCACCCCCCCTCTCAGTGTTCTTGGATCCCAACAATTGGTATCAGAGCCTAGTTCCTCGGAAGCACTTTAACAGCTTGAGGAAGATCCTGAAACTAGAATCATTGAACATGGCTATGGAGAAGCAACTTGAGATGGATCTTGAGGATTATGATGTTGAAAGGATTAAGAATTTTAGATTGCAAGATGAATTTAATTCTGCTAATGAATTCATCCTTGTTCTGCAAGAAAGGTTATCATCAATTCAAGCTAAGAGAAAGGAACTTTTGCAAAACCCGGATGATGAGGAGAAAAATGCACTTAAGGAACAATGTTAGAAACTAAGTCAAGCAAACATGATCATAAAGAATGAAATGCAAGACCTGACTATGAGGTTATGAAAAGATATTGAGGACAAAAAGAAGAAGGAAGATAATATTTTTATATCTCTGAAGAACAAATTTGATGAATGTGGCAGATTGACTCATGAGAATAATTTGTTGAGAACTTATTTGGCACACTCCCAAAAAAATGAACAAGAACTTGAAAGAGAAATAACTACTCTGAGAGATGATTTGACTACTGCAAGTGAGTATAAAGAAAAATTCAGGATTAGTTTTGCACAGTTGGATGACTTATTGAAAAGACAAAGGTAGAATGATGATTCTAGAGGACTTGGATTTGTACAAGGTGAAAGCTCTGGTACTGTAAATGAAGATCAGACAACCAGTATGCATAACTCATCATACCAGAGGAAACCAGTAAGGCAATCCAATGCTTCTAAATTCAATCGTAGATGCTTTGTTTGTAATAAATTTGGGCATATGGCTAAACAATGTAGAAATAGAGAAAATCAAAACTACAATTCTATTCTCGGCCAATGCACAAATTACAAGAAATATGGTCATAGATCAAAAGATTGCTGAATGAATATCAAATGTCATGCATGTGGAAAGTTTGGTCACTTGGCTAATCAATGTAGGTCAAGGAATGACACTAGATATGTTAAAGAAATTCAAAAGAATAATGTTACATGCTATACATGCAACAAAATAGGTCATATTACTAAGTACTGCAGAAGCAAGACTCAATTGGTTAGCAATGATAAAGAAAATGAGAAAGGAAAGCCAAAGGTAGATGAAATTCAAGAAGATCACACCAAGAGATGGGTTAAAAAGTCTGAAGAACCAAGTGGAGATGGATCTACACCAATAACTCCACCGGTAGAATAGAGGGTTCCTGCACTAGTAGGAAATTCCACCAATAATTAAGGCATATGCCTTAGGGGTTGGAAAATCTATTGCAAATCTTGAATATTCCCTGAAAGAGATCTGGAAGAGATCTCTAGAGTTGTCTTAATCATTGATGAAGGTTTACCCAACATAAGACTATGAAAATAGTATCTAGTAGGGTACATCGGAAAGCATTTACGACACTGAAGGATTAGGGTTTACTTGTTGACAAAAGGAGAAAGTGAATTCATTTTCACTCACTTAGAATTCAAGGAATCCAGAGTGAAGCAAAGGCAAATTTCAGGAGATTAAGAGCAAGCAAAGACATTCTGAGAGAATTTCTAGCAATCATTAGAGAAGCAATCATATCTTCACACCGACGATCATTTTCAGGTATTTCTTCAAAATGGCATCCGGATTATCTACTCCTACTTTCATTGCAAATCCCACCATTGTTGAAGTTAAAGATAGGTTGAGACCCATTTTCAAGGAAGTTCCCTAGATAGATAAGAAAGAAGACTCTGCAGGCACATTCTCTAGGGTTCTTGATGGCACGATGTATGTTGAAGATGTAAGGGCATATATTCACTGTACCTTGGATGATCTAGGTACAGAAGAGATTAAGGGCATGTATTAATCTATGATACTAGGAGACTCCTGAACAGCCAAGCAAAAATATAAGATGATCAAGAATCTAGGGTTAATTGGTATTCAATACATATCAAAACTCAAAGATGAGGTGATCAGATATGTTCTGAGCATGGTTCACAATGAGTTCATATGGCTGGATAGGCCCTACATGATCACAAAGGAAGCAATTCAAGCAGTCACTAGCTTATCCAAAGTCAGACAAGAACCTGGAAAGAAGATTTCCACTACTGCTATTGAAAAGCTCACCGATGCAACCCATGAAGAAACATCTATGAGGGTCAACACAATTAAGGACTTAGATGTGAAATTTGTCAGCATGATAATCGGCTATAAGGTAACTGAATCTAGTTGATTGAACTCTGTTGGTAGTTCTTGCATCCATGCTGCTTATCAGATGTTAAAGAATAATGAGAAGTATGATTTATGTGAATGGATGAGAAGTGAGTTAATGATAAATCTTGTAAAGATTAAGAGTGTTAAGAAAGGAAATTTTAGGTTCAGAAATATCATTGTTTGTTTAAATCTTTACTTCATGAATGAGCTACCCGGTCTAGGGAAGAAGAGTTGGGCACATGACATATTGGTAGGTATGCAAATCAAGGATGCAATCACCGGTCTTGGTACTAGCAGGGATGAAAAGATTTGGGGCTATTTCAAAACATTTCAGGAAAACATGAGATGAAGGGAAAGAATATCAAAGCACATTGTGGAGAAGTACTCCACTGATATTTGTTTTATGGTGAAAATTGATGAAACTCTTATGGAAGTAGTAGAACCTAGGATAATATGGATTACTGAGCTTGGATATGATGTGGATGATAGCATTTTTTAACTCTATGCAAAAATGTTGCTTGAAGCTCCATTGGATGATAAAACAGAAAACTTTGGTACTGTTGAAGAAAAGGCTCTTGAAGTCAAGATTGGCTTCAACAAGAAAAGAAGAGAGAAGAAAATAGATAAGATATCTACATATATACAAGATGTAATTAATAATATAGATACTCAATTGGGTTCTGGATCCAAACCGACAAAGGAACTGGTAATGGTTAGTGCTCTTGAGGCAAAGAGGCCTGCAACTTGCATTTCTTTTGTCACTTCTGACTCTTATCCAGAGGATAATGAACCTTTAACATTCAGAAGGTTACAAAGAAAGAAAGTTGACTAGCCTCCGGTAGAGGAGAAGAAGGTGGAGCCAAGGAGGAAACTTGTGAGAAAAGTAACAAAACCTACTATACCCCCACCTCTGGCAAGGAAACCTATTCACAAGAGGAAACCTGTCACATCCACTCTGGTAACTCACAACAACAACAAGAAGAAAGACGATGATACTAAATCTGGTAAGGTTATAATGACCTATGCTGAATTGATTGATGAAATAACCAAGGATGGAATTTTGAAAAATGTATCCATTTATTATGAAGATTTAGAGGATAATGAGCAGAATGAGATTGAAGAGGTAATTTTGTTACATATAGATATATATAAGAAAGATTTAGTAGAAATTTTGAAGGAAATTCCTCTATCACTTTACAATAAATTAGATTCTAGAAGACTTGATGCAGTCAAGAGGGATAGAGAAATTAAGGAAGTAGAAAATTTGGGTATATGTGGATCAATAAACAATGAGGAAATGAAAAGATGCATAGATGTTGCAAATAGAACAATTTCTAGTAGCAAACCCCGACAAATAAGCCTAATGATGGGCAGGGTAAATGAGGTAGTAAATGAGACCAAAGATGGTTGGACCAAATTCTTCCAAAAGAATTGTGATTTCCTCACCTCCCAAGAAGAATTTGTAAAAGCAATAAATTTCACCATCCTAGATAGATCTAAAGGGAAAGGTATTTTGGATAGTTCAACTCCAATTTTGAATAAACCGACAGTAACTATAAGTATACAGACACCACCGATAGTAAAGGAGAGTGTACAATCAATACCAATAGAAACAACTTTTGAACAAGGCAATGTACAGGTTACTAACAATATTGTGGATAATAATCCACAAGCAGTAATAGATACTACACCAAGTTGTGAAGCCACTGATGCTAAGGAGGATAAGGAAAAGGGAACTGAGACTATACCGACAGTTAATATTGATTCCCTGGCAAAGGTTTTGGCAATTGACACTTCTCAAGTTGAGAAGAAATCAATCACTGAGATGAGTCCCACTGAGTTAATGATGATGGCTACTCAGAAACTAATAAAGGAGGGATTAGCAGATAAAGGAATAATAGATCACTCAATCACTGTTTTGCATAGATTAATCCTGATTGTAAGATTGAAAATGAAGCAAGCCCTTCTGGCAAGCTTAAGGAATTAACTAAGAATATATCTAACAACTTTCAATCTTTGTACCAAATTTCAGATAGACAGGAACTTGAATATTTACCGTGGCTAAGAGAGCTTCTTTTGATCAAATTATTAAAACAGAGAAGAAGAGAATTGAAGGAAATTTGATTCTTATTGAGAATTGTTTGAAACAGTGTACAAATATCTATAGGGTCTGTTGTAACATAGAAACTCTTAAAGAAAATGTAGATAGCAGATTAAAGGAGTTACATGATAAGGTTGCAAATATTGCAAATTCTTTTGATGGATTAACCTCACTAACAACATCTGTTGATGGACAAATTTTGTCTTTGGAGAACCAAATTTTTTCTTTTGAAAAGGAAAGAGACAAGATCATTTGGAGAGAAAGGAGTCTTAGAGCATTGGTGAGTCCAAGATTGGATTCACTCGGTGTACATAAGAGGGAATGTATGGATATGATTACTAAGTCCATACCGGTAGAAGTCGAGGAGAAGGAAACATTTTCACACTTACTGAGTGGACTTGTATCCATATCTGAAACCTTCAGAACTAGATGGGCTACATATTTAGAGTTGCTAGACAAGGCTTACCCAAAAATTTTGAAATTGGTCAAGCTTTGGTAAAGTAATTTGTATTCATTAATTCTTTCAAATTGTTTCACTGGTCTTTGGCATAGATGCCAAAGGGGGAGTGTATATAATGTGAAAAAAATAGTCAAAAATATGGGAAGGATATTAGGAAGGAGTGTATTTCTCAAGGGGAGCATACTTAACGTTGAACCGGTAGGGAATCCATTTTTCACATGAGTGTTGCCATCAATGCCAAAGGGGGAGATTATTGGCAATTAACACTCATTCAATTTATATGTTATCATTGATGGCAAAATCAACATGGCAACATGGTTACTTGGAAACAAGATTCATAAGGAAGCATACATTGGCATACAACAACACTAGGAGGCATTCACTGGTAGACACTGGCATTGGAGTATCCAGAGTTACACCGGCACCGACACCAGCATCCAACACTTCAGTGAAGCTGACATTAGGCTTGGACCCGAAGGAAGTTTTATTTATAAAATCATTTTGTAATTATTGTATAAAGTAGATATTGTATATCTTTTGTAATGCATTGTAAGCTGACATAAGGCATATTGTTTGTGAAGGATATATAGGTCAGTCTTCTAGGTCATTTCAAAAAATGTGACATAGGATAATTATAACAGAATTGTATGATGCGAAGAATATGTATGTAGATCATTTGTATGCGAATTTTATATCATGCAATGATCCGTAGATAGTTTGGAAAGCATTCTTGGAGGAGAAGAGATACCAGTAGAAGTGTTAAGGATTTATGAACTGGTATAAAGAAGAACTATAATGGGAACTCTTTTTGGCATAGAGGATGCATTTTGTGAGTTCATTATTACTGTTTCATTTCAGCAGAAGCTTATTGTCAGTGAGACTCTTTTTGTGGTGAGCAGTGTGCTCTAGGCAGTGTGCCTTTCTACATGTGCACCATTTTATGTAATATCCTTCCATATGGCCAGTGAACTGATATTGTGCATCACAAATCCCACTGTGGTTTTTCCTCTTTGAGGTTTTCCATGTATAAATTCTATGTGTTATGGTGTTCATTTATGTGGATTGTTTATTTTCTTCAAGTTATATGTTTCTTCATTTATCGGTTTACATGTGTATGTTATAAAAGGGTAAAATCATATCTTACCGACATAACACTGATTCACCCCCATCTCAGTGTTCTTGGATCCCAATAGTATCCACTAAAATGGTTGATAAATTAGGCATAAAGAAGACAACACATCTAACTCCATATAAGTTGCCTTGGATACAAAAATGACATCAAGTATTGGTAAATGAACAATGTTGAGTGGAGTTTAAGATAGTGAGTTACAAAGACTAGATAATATGAGATGTTATTCCAATGAATGTATGCCATTCTATTTTAAGTAGGTCTTGGGAGTTTGACAGAAAAGCAATTCTTGATGGAGGAGGTAACACATATACTTTTGAAAAGGATGGCAAGAAGCACACACTCATACCTCTTAAGGATGAGAATGCAAATAAGCAATTAAGTCCTAAAGTGTTGATGCTAAGTGGAAAATAGTTCTTACATCAAACCAAGGATGAGGAGGTAAGTTTTGCATTAATTGGTAAGCCATGGGCAGTCATTACTAGCACAAAGTTGATTGATTTCCCTAAAGAAATTCAAAATTTGTTTAATGGACTTGTTAATATTGTCATAAATGAATTACCTAATTATTTACCTCGAGTGAGAAGCATTAGACACCATATAGATCTCAATCCAAGAGCCCATTTACCAAACAAAGAAGCTTATAGAATGAGTCCAAAGAAAAATGAAGAAATCAACAATTAAGTACAAGAGTTGTTGGACAAAGGACTAGTAAGAGAAAGTTTGATTCCTTGTGTTGTTCCAATAGTGTTGAGTCCAAAGAAGGATGCAAGTTGGAGAATGTGCACACATTCAAGAGCCATCAACAAAATCAGAATCAAGTATAGATTTTCTTCACCTCAAATTGATGCCTTGACGGATTGTCTAAGTGGTGCAAGGTTATTTTCCAAAATAAATTTAAATAATGCATATTGTGTGAACCCAAAATAGTGGGTTACACTTTTCTACCAAACTTGACATTGAAATGAACATTTTGAACTAAATCTTCACTTTTTGACACCTATAGCTACTAAAAAGTGAGGCATTTGAAGATGATGCAAACTAGTGGTTTGTGACATTTTGTCTGCAGATTCTAAATATATTTTTTAATTTTTTTTTGGAATCAAATTTAATTTCTTTTTCCATCTCCTTGAATAAATAGTTTTTAACATTAAACACCATTTTTAATGAGTGATGTGTACTATAAACCACATAATGTGTTTTCTATAAAGGATAAATTCTATTTTTTACGAATTTAGATTTGTAACTATGATATGTAATATATGCATATGGTTTCTTAATTTTTTGTTGAATAATTTTTTAATCAAGTTTTTAATTCAAACCAATTACAATTTAGACATAGGTGATCTATTAGGAGCATACCGTTTTTGTATGTAGTGAAATTCAATATTTATTTTTGTTGGATCAAGGACATAAATATCAATTGCACATATATTTTTCAAATTTTTTTGGTAGTTTAATATTTTTCTCCTATTTAGAACAAAGAAGTTGATGTTTTCTCAAAAAACTTATGCTTAGTATAACTAAAAAAAATCATTACAAAATCAATATATCTTAAAATTATAGTTGTTCGAAATCTTGTTTTGATGTCTACCATTCTACAATTTATCTTGTCAATTTGATTTCATTTAAACCTTCAACCTGAGCTTCAAAGGCCAAAAAGTTGCAAAAAGTTGCAAGAAGTGGAAGATGGATAGAAAATTAGGGGGTTTGTTGGAACCCCTCTTCAAATGCATCTATTTTCATATTAGATAATAAGTGCCAAGGATAGTTTGAATGAAGCTCCCCATAGAGGAAGCTTTGTTCAATCCCCCCTTTCAAACAAATGCTTCTTGTTCGTACGAAGGTAAAAAAAGAGACTTTATTTAAACAAATGTTCATACGAAGGTGCTTGTTAAAATTTTCTTTGCCAACTTTATGTTTTGTTTGTGGGTGAAAGTATCACCCACTATTGTGGGATTTACCTATCATCAGATAAGAATTAGACAAGGTGATGAATGGAAAACAATATTTTAGACGAATTATGGGATCTATGAATGTCTAGTGATGCCTTGTGGGTTAACAAATGCCCCAAGTCCCTTCTTGAGACACATGAATGAGGTACTAAAAACATTAATAGGTAAATTTGGCATTGCTTACTTACATGATATTCTAGTTTATAATCAATCAAAGGAAGATCACCTTAGGCATCTTAGAATGGTGTTGAATAAGTTACAAAAAGATAAATTATTGATTAATCTTTAAAAGTGTACTTTCATGAAGACAAAGTTGATCTAATTGAGATTTGTTGTATCACAAGAAGGTCTAAATATGGATAAGGAAAAGGTTAAAAAAAAAATAGAGTGACCTTCTCCATGGAATGTCTTTAAGGTAAGAAGTTTTCATTGTCTAGCTAGCTTTTATAAGAAGCTTATAAGAACCTTTGATGGAATTTGTGCTCAAATTGTGGAAATAATTAAGGGAAAAAGCACCTATTACAATGGAACATCGATGTTGAAAGAAGCTTTTAATTGATTAAGGAAAGTATTATAGAACAACCTATTATAGCTTTACCTAATTTTGGCAAACTTTTCCATGTGGAATGTGATGCTAGTGGGACTACTATAGGTGTTGTCGTAAGTTAAGAAGGAAAGCCAATTTCTTACTACAATAATGCCAAAAATAAGTATACTTCGCATGACAAAGAACTTTATGCTCTTGTCGAAGGTTTGAATGAGTGGAGGAATTATTCAATACTTAAGGAATTTGTATTGTACATTGATAACCATGCCTTGTAGTTTATTAGTAACCAAACCAAATTAAACCGAATGCATGTAAAGTGGACTGAGTTTCTGCAAAATTTTACCTCTGTTATCAAGCATAAAAGTGGCCAAGATAACAAGTGAGCATATTGGGATTTGACGACTTAAAGGAGTTGTACAAGGAAGATATACACTTCCAGGAGGCATATAAATAACGTATGAATCCTCTGAGTAGGTATATAAGTCTGTGGATGGATTTCATGTTTTCAAGAGGGTCTACTATTCAATGGCAGCCAATACTGCATTCCAATAATTCTGATGAGAAAGAACTTCTTGAAGGAGAAACATAATGGCAACTTAATAGGATATTTTGGGAAAAATAAGACACCAGCCCAATTGAGTACACACTATTATTAACCATGTATGAGAAATGATGTTAATAAGTTTTTAGAGAGGTGTAAAGTTTTCCAGCATGCAAAAGGGAGCTGCCAAAATGTAGGTTTGTATTAGCTATTACCAATCCCCAACAAGCCACGGGATTCCATAATTATGGACTTTGTACTTGGTCTACCAAGAAATCAGAAGGGGCATGATTCAATATTTGTGGTAGGTACTAGGTTACCTAAGATGCATCATTTCATTCCATGTACAAAGGCAAATGATGTTACTAATATTTCCAATTTGTTCTTCAAAGAGATAGTTAGACTACATGGACTTCCGAGGAGCATTGTCTTTGATAAAGACACAAAATTTGTAGGACACTTTTGGAGAACTTAATGAAAAAAG
This sequence comes from Cryptomeria japonica, assembly GCF_030272615.1. Classification (NCBI taxonomy): domain Eukaryota; kingdom Viridiplantae; phylum Streptophyta; class Pinopsida; order Cupressales; family Cupressaceae; genus Cryptomeria; species Cryptomeria japonica. The sequence continues at coordinate 259,066,168 of NC_081411.1, forward strand.
TGAGACAGTAATTTTGAGTTTCAATTTAGCCTACCATCCTCAGATTAATGGTCAAACAAAATTAGTCAGTATAAGTCTTGGAAACATCTTGAGAAGCTTGGCGAGTATGCATCCAAAATAGTAGGATTTTATGCTTGCACAAGAAGAATTTTCATAGAATGAATCACCTAACAAAAGTATAGGTATGGGTACTTTTTGAAACATATATGGTAGGCATTCTAGAGGAGTGTATGAGCTTATAGATTTGGATAATGGAGGCAAGAAGTGTTGATGGTGAAGAATTTGCAAGTGCAATGCAAGACTTGCATGAATAGGTGAAAAATAAATAGGTGAAAAATAATCATGAAGCGAGTACCATCAACTACAAAAAGATAACAAATTAGAAGAGGAAAGAGGTTAGTTTTAATGTCGGTGATCTTGTTCTTGCTCATCCTAGAAAATAAATTTTTCTAAAGGGTGATTACAAGTTGAAAGCTAACAAAATTGGTCCTTGTATGGTTCTAAGGAGATTTTCTAGAAATGCATATAAAACAAAACTTCCAAAAGGCATTGGAATTTCTCTTATCTTCAATGTTGCAAATTTATACCCTTACAAAGGTGAAGAACACATAGTCCAATTACCTAAAATTGATGAAGAGAAGATCATTGAGTTGGACCAACAGTTTCCTAAAGAGACACCAAAGAAACTTGAGGCAATTTTGGAGAAGAAAGTGGTCATTAAAACAAGAGGCAAGGAGTATTTTTAGTACTTGGTCAAGTGGAAGGAACATCCACTTGGAGATGCTACATGGATGAGAACTTCAAACATATCCAAGCATGGTAGCAGTATTGATGAACTCATGGGCAGGAGCCCATGAAGAAATATTTTGTTCCTTAGTAGTCTGATGCAGGTGCATCATATATGTATTTGTGGTTTGATTTTAATTTTTTTTTCTAGATGGCATAATTAGGGGGTTGTAAGTTTTCTGAATCAATTTATTATAACTAAAATATAGGAGGTTGGAGGAATTACATTAATAGCTAATTATTTTTTTCTTAAGGGGACCTCGATTGGATTAGTTTTAGGCTTGAATTATCCTATTTGTGTGTATAAAAATGGGCAATGTTCTTAGCCTGAGGAAATAAAGAGTTTTTGTGCAACTCTTGAAATATGTATAACTCTCATTTTATTTATTTTGTGTATAAGTTATTCAAGTCTCATTTTTTGGCTTCCCTTTTCACACCAGTAATATTTTTTAGAATAAATAGCTTCAAAATGTTGTAGATATTTTTCTCATAGAGTCACTCCATGAATGTTCCTATGTGTGGAACTTTTTTAGATCTTATGCTAATTTTTTTTCTTAAAATTTATATTCTAATTTGATGATATGAAAAAAATAATTTTTGGCATGATTATTGGTTGGAAGATAAAGCATTAGAAAAGAAACACAACTTCTCAAAGGATGTTGAGGATGTTTCTAGCACCTTTGTTAAGGATTACATTATTGAGATGCCTCTTTAAATTATTAAAATATCTTGGTTCCTTTGGTGTTTTAATTAAGAGAAGATTGTAGAGAAATTCTAAGGAAACTAGAGATTTGACCTATTCTTGGATCTCCTAAGGAGGATTGTATGGTTTGGCGTAAGCAAGGTGATGGAAAACATTTTTCTTTCTCAACTTATCAAACTTGTATCAATGGTAGAGATTTATTGGCTTCAAATATCCACAAGAAAATTTGGACCAGTAAAGGGTTTCTAAAGGCTAATATATTTCTTTGGATAATATGGAAATGGAGGGCTCTCACTTGGGACAAACTACAAATTATGATGAGGAATGGTTGCTCAAGATGCATTATGTGTAAAAAATATGGACGAAAATAACCACAGTTTTATGCTATGGGATGTGGTTAGAAAGACGCGAATTTTTTTCTTAAATATGTATGGTTTAGTGTGGGTTCTACTATAAAGTAGAAAATTGAACCCTAATGATTCCCCACCTAGGAGAAAGAAAGGAAATCTCTAGGATGATTTTCACTTGGGAGAACTTTATATTCAAAAGAGAGGCTTGAATCTACTAGATCCAAATCCAAAGGGAATAAGGATGTCAATACCAAGTGGATTGAAAGGGTTGAAGTGTGATTTGCCCTCTTTTTGTAAATGAGAAATTTGACTTGTTGACTATAAAGAAAAGAGAGATAAAATGGGTAAAATGAGGAGCTATTGGTTCAGGATAGTGCTATAACTTCGGATTTGAGATATTTAGACTGATACGGATATGCCTGCAAATTTGGAGAAAATTCATTGGTACCATCTTGAAAGTGCACACCATCCTCCGAAAAATCCATGAAATGAATGTTAGGACTCGAAGGAAACAGAGAGGAGGGGGGGGTGAATCAGTTGTCAATTAATTTAAACCCAAATATAACTCAATCAAAATTGATACTTAATACCGGTAGACCAAACTTAATGTCGGTTGACAGATTAGTAGTTAATATTAATACCGGTGAAGCTCAATGCATAAAATAGAAAGAGAAACAACATCCATAACACATAACATAGAGATTTGTACGTGGAAACCCTGTAAGGGGAAAAACCATGGTGTGAAACCTTACCCACAATCAGATGATACTACTACAGATAGTATGTGTATACAAATGGGGTCTACACATGCAGAAAGGCCAACCACCTAGAGCTCACTACTCAATCACAAAATAAGAGTCACATTGACTACAATTGGATGGCTAAATCCAATGATAATGTACTGCTCAAAGTAGCATCTCCAATGCTGGATTCGGTACTAGTTAAGCTCAGATAATCACCTTCAAACCTTCCTTGAACCCTCTCTATGGTCTTGTCATATGATCTTCAATATTCACACATACCATGTTACAAAACCATATACCACGTACCGTTATCTTCCTTTTTTATTACTTCATCTCACAAATGAGATCTTACATATATACCAAAACCTAGGACCAAATGTGTAGGTCAGCTTACCAAGAATATTAAAATTAAACCAATTACAAATAAGTCAAGATGCAATGCATCATGTGGGCTCAATACATTTACAACAATATCCAATTAATTAAATCATCTCCATAATGCGTCGTGCAGATCTGGATTAGATAATGCATGTCGGTCCATAACCTAAACCAATTTGTCAGTAACAACAAATATGTCAACCTGATTAGACCAATAACCAAAATACCAAAACCAAGTGTCCAAACCATGCCTTCGACATAACCAAGTGATCTTTGTTAGGATTCCCAAAGATACTGAGAGGGGGGCGTGAATTAGTATCTAACCGGTAAATAGATTTTCTGACCTTATTAAATAAATTGCATTCCAAAATAGTGTACCAGTAAGCAAGAATTAATGCAGTAAATATGAACAATAAACACAACCTAGAAAGGACACCATAACACAAGATTTTTAACAAGGAAACCCAGTGTGCGAAAAACTTTGGTGGGATTTGTGACCCACAATATTGACTCACTTGGCAAATGAATGGATATTACTTACAATAGGGGCCTGCACATGCAGGAAGGCCAACTGCCTAAAGCTCACTACTTAATTACAAAAGGAAGTCTCATTGACTTACAAAATGGATTATGCAAATCCAATATAATGTAATGCTTTATTTCAACATCTTCTATGCCAGGTGCAGTACCACTTTAAGCTCATACAACAACCATAAACCTTACTCCAAAATCTACCTTAATATTCACACATTACTTCTGCAATAATCTTCTCATGTCTGCATCTTAAATGATCTACAAGATCTCATACTTATATATGAGTCTTATTATAATACACCTTGTCGGCTTACAAAAAGATATTACAATTAAATAGAAAATAAAATAATCAAAATCATGTTGGCTGGGGTGCCGATAATCATCTTTGTCAATGTCGATGATCTATCTGCCAATGTAGAGTCTGTCAGTGCTGGTGCCTGTCGGTGCCATAGGATTGCAAGGTTTCCATCAATGACAATACCTTAAATCATCTACAATTATCATTGGAATGTGCAATTCCAACAATCTCCCCCTTTGGCATTGATGCAAAACCCATTAGAAAAGTTCAAAATTGTATCCAAAAATTGAAGTCCAAAAATCTTACCAAAACTGTGTGCTCCCCCTAAGCAGATGATCTCTAAGTCATTGGATTTTTCTCTTCTCTACTACTCCCCCTTTGACATCAATGAAAAAGGTTTTCAAAATGTCAATTGAGTGTAGTTATCAGCTAGAACCCTATAACATCTGAAAAAGGTCTGCTAATACAAATATTCAGGCTCTCAGTGAACTTGTCACTGTCCTTCAATGCTGCCTCTGTTCTTTGAGTGGTACCAGTGAGGTGATGCATTTTCTCTTATGGTGTCTTTAGTCCTTGAACAAGTGCCTCCAATATCTCTTTCCTCAAAGAAATGAGGTAATCCAATTTGGAACTGAGTCTACATTTTAGATCTTTTGCCTTTCCTTTTGTTCTTTCCTTTTCCTTCTCCAATTTCTCAAGTTTTTCCTTAAATTCAGCTATCTTCTACTCTATAATTGATATTGGTTTAGGTGAACCAATGATGTTGTGAGCTATATCATTTATTTCTTTTTGCACATTACTGATCTTCTTGTCTATATCCACTATCAAAATATTAGTCTTGCATGTGTCTCTGTACAGTTCCTTAAACTCCATTATTGTTTTTCTTTAGTGCCGGTAGGAGTGTGTCAATGTGTCCCATGCACTTCTTTATTGTCCCATCAAAGAATTCCTCTTTTTCCTTATTCATTTTCTCTCTAAATGTCTCCTCATTTATCTGGTCAACTATCAATATGTTACTGGTGATATACTTAGACAATGTGTCTAATTGACTAAAAGAATCTTTATTTTCCACATTGCACTTGGGTGCAATTAGTTTTAGAATAGGAATGGTATCATCAATAGCCTTATATGCTAGTGCATTCAATTATGTGATTTTCTTAATTGAATCCAATAATACCTCTGTCACATTAGTTGGTCTAAATTCTATCATGGAAGAACCAAATGATTATCCAACTACCTTAACAATCTGCATTCCGCTGGTGTGAGTAACCTCTTTTCTTGTATTGACCTCTGGTAGGCCAGTTTGTGTCTACATTTCTATCAGCAAAGGTCTAGGCTTCTCAGTTGTTGCCGGTGGCACTGTCTCCACATGAACTTGTGACTCAACCTTTTTCTCTTCTTGTTTTTCAACCTATACCTTAGTGGGTTTCATTGTGCTCTCTGCTGCCGGTTTCTTTGATGATGTCTCATTGGTATTCACTGTCGGTTTCTCAGTATGCACTATTGTACTGTCCATTGCCAGTATCTCAACTGGTTTCTCTGTGTTATCAGCTGGTTTCTCTAACTTTCTAGGTTTTTCAATGTTTGCATTAATGATATTGTCAGTATCCATTCTAGTAACTAGGGGATCAATTGATTGTTTAGTTTGCTCAAGGTGTGTCTCAACCCCAATCTCAACATTATCAGCTAGTATTTCAACTATAATATTGTCAACGGGTGGCTTAGTAGCCACATCTTTCTTCTCACCAGTGTTTTCCTTATCAACCACAATATTGAACTCTTGTGTATCAATATTCAATGTGTATAAAACTTTAGAATTTGGATTTGTATCCTCATGTGTAGTCTCCATATCCTCAGTTGTCGATGTGTCAATAGTTTCAACTGGTGGAGTAATAGAAGGAGGTGGTGGCAAATTGTTTGTTACTTTTATGTTGGGTAGTCTACCTACCTTGCCTTTACCTTTATCTTTATCCTTTGGATAGACCTTGAAAGTTTTGGGTCTATTGAGTTCTTATTTATTCTCTTTCTCCACAAAGAATATATCCTATTTATCTATTGTCTCTTCAGTGATTTCATTAACTCTGCCTGCCATTAAGGATACATGCCGATGACCACTAGAAAATACTGTCCTATTAGCCTCACTTATTAACTCATCAATTTCTTCTACTGATTTAACAGGGTGTACAACAACTAGCTTTTCAACTTTTATTTTCTTATCCAATTCCATAATAGCTAGTCTCTTAGCATCAAGTCGTCTATACAAGTCACTAGGCAGATCATCTACAACCTATATCAAATATTTCTTATAGATATCTAGGTGTAGAATGAAACTATTCTCTATGCTTTCCTTTTCGTCATTTGATAAAGTATCATACAACTTACTAGCATTAGACAAGTTTCCATCATTCGTTATTTCATTCAAAAGATTGTCTAAAGGAGGAATAACCTATTTTTCCTTCTTCTTCCTTGGTGTCATTTTCTTTGTTGGGGGTCTTACTGGCTGTTGTTTCCTTCTTGTTCTCTTTGGTGTAGGAGAGGGTGTTGGTGAAGGTTTTCTCTTCCTTTCTACTCTCTTAAACTCAGCTGGGATTTCACTGTCAGATGAAGTTCCAACTGTTGAGAGGTGAGCTTCCAGTTGTAACCCTTCCAAGTCACTTTCCTTAATAGCGATGAGAGGTTCAAGCTTCCGGTTGTAACCCTTCCAAGTCACTTTCCTTAATAATGGTGATATTCAATACATTTTCCTTGATCTCTTTCACCTGTTTAGTTGCTTTCCTGATATGTTGCTCTCTTTTCTTCCTTCATTTAAGTGTTTGTACTTTGCTTTCAATGGTTTCGGCACTACCAAATATTTTCTATTCAGGTTCTCTAGGGGCTTCAAGTAGGGCTTTGACATATGTCTCAATTATGTTTATATTAGCCTCATAACCCATTTCTGTCACCCAAACAGTTCTAGGAACCACTGCGTCCATCCAGATTTCATCTTTCTTAATAACAAAACAAATTTCTTTCAGATATTTGTCAAAAATGTCCTGAGATAGCCTTTCCCTTGTTTTCATTCTAGCCTTAAATTCTTGGAAATATTCAATTATATTGTTTTCCCTGTCTATTCCCATGCCGGAAAAGATATCCAATAGTTGTTTACCTATTGGTATGTCAAAACCAAATTCTTTCCTGCCTATACCAGGAACTTCCTTAGTAATATATAGCATTAGGCACACAAGTATATTACCAAATCTAAAAGTACCTTTCTTATCACCTTTAATTTTCTTCAAGTTGTCAATCAATTTATCCTTCAACCATTCACATATATCTATTTTAGCATTACTATTCACCATATCATAAGCACTCTTGATACATAAACTAGAAATATAGTTCAATCTGTTAGCATGTGTAGTTTTGTGTCCTAGTATCATGCTAATGAATCTACCATTTATGTCTTTTACATCATTTACTCTCAAGGATCTGTTGTTATGGGTTGCACCAGTTAATGTCATCACAATCTTATTTGAAACTTTCTTAGTTTTATCAGGCCTGCTACCGATGGAAGGTAAGCCAGTCACTGCCTTTACTACTTCTCTAGTGATCTTATGGATAGAATCAATCCAAAAGAATTGTCCATGAACTCTACTAAGTACAATCCTCACAACTTCCTTAGGGAAATCCAAAATATCAAGTACTTCCACAAAATCTAGGGTTTCTATGATCTTATGTTCTGGTTTCACAACACCATTCTCATCACAAATGATAGTCTTATACATTTTCATCATTTCATCAGCACCTAGTTCCTCAATATGACAATGTATGTATATCCTAGGGTCTTCTGCATATGCAACTCCTTTAGGGACTTTAGAGAATGCACCTAGGGTATCATCCCACTTCGCTACTTCGGGTATGATTTTGAATACGAGCCTAGGGTGTTTAACCACTTCAATAACAATAGGGTTTGCAATGAATTCAAGAGCAAAGGAGGAAGCCACTGATAAATACCTTAATCTACCTTTAGGTTTGGATGCTTGAAAGATTTTTTTTCACTTCTCATCGTGGATGCCTTCGCTCGGGTTTTTCATGGTCTTAGAAAATTTGAATGCTCGGTGAGTGAAAAAGAGTGAAAAACATTTGCTTTATAATGTCTTTTCCTTCAACTACCACAATAAATGCTTGTCGATTAAGTGAAACTTAACTCATTTGCTGGTAAAGAAGCAATTCATATTCTTACCATCAACCGAAGGTAAACTAGCATGATTTTCAATTAGTTGCCATACCCCCAAAAGGGTTCTTTTTAGTTAGATGAAGAATCTCCTACCGATGGAGTGATACTATGTTCTATCGGTGAAGGAATAGTCTCATCAACATTCTGATCTCTCTTTCTAATCCATTGTTTTGAAAATTCTTGCTTTACCTCATCAACCTTCTCTTTACTTTTCAAATTGGGTCCTTTATTATTTGTCAGTGATGCCTTACTTCTACAAAATTTTGCAATATGTCCAATCTTGTTACAAGCATAACAAGTCACATTGTTTTTCTGAATAGCCTTTCCATATCCTATGTCGGTATATGTTTTGCATTAATTAGATAAGTGTCCAAATATTCCACAATCATAACATCTTACATTCATTCTGTAGTTTTCCAGAATTATGACCAATTTTGTTGTATTTTGAACATTGACCGGTGGGTGCATTAGTGTTCTTATAGTTTCTAGATCTACACTGATTTTCTCTATGACCATAACTTGTTGCAGTTAAAGCATTTCCTATTAAATTTGTAGGCATTAGGTTGTCTTACCAGTTTACTGTGATCATGATTGTTTGCAGTACCAGAGCTTTCACCACCTTCAAAGCCAAGTCCATTAGTCTCTCCATTAGGTTTCTAATTTTTTGGCATATAGTCAAGTTCTTCTGAACTTTTTTTGAATTTCTCTTTTTGTTGATTTGTAGCAGCCAACTCATTTTCCAAAAAGTCCTTCTATCTCATGAGTTCAGTTTTATCATGCTCCAATTGAATCACATCTATCTTCAACATATCATTTTCATGACTGATTCTTAGATTTTCAGTTCCAGCATCATTGAGTCTTCTATTCAAGTCATCTTCATTCTTCTTTTTGTCTTTGGTGTCTTTATAAAATCTCATAGTCATATCTTACATCTCATTCCTCAAGGTCATGCTTTCTTGCTTCATCTTTCTTATAAGATCATTAAGAGTTTCCTTTCCATCATCATCATTATGTATCTTCTCATGAAGTTCTCTTCTTTAGTTTCTAGCAATAGTAAGATTCTCTTGAAGTCCTTGAATGATTTCCTATGCAGCCTTCAAATCATCTTCAAGTTTTCTACATCATAATCTGAAAGAGTTGTTTCCAATTGCTTTCTCAAGTTATCCATCTGTACTGGTGTCAGAATCTTCTTCAAGCCATTAGGCTTTTGAAAATAGAGGACTAGGCTCTAATACCAATTGTTAGGATTCCCAAAGATACTGAGAGGGGGGGGGGGGTTGAATCAGTATCTAACCAGTAAATAGATTTTCTGACCTTATTAAATAAATTGCATTCCAAAACAGTGTACCGGTAAGAAAGAATTAATGCAGTAAATATGAACAATAAACACAAAATAGAAAGAACACCATAGCACAAGATTTTTAACGAGGAAACACGGTGTGGGAAAAACCTCAGTGGGATTTGTGACCCACAATATTCACTCACTTGGCCAATGAATGGATATTACTTACAATAGGGGCCTGCACATGTAGGAAGGCCAACTGCCTAAAGCTCACTGCTTAATTACAAAACGAAGTCTCACTGACTTACAAAATGGATTATGCAAATCCAATATAATGTAATACTTTAGTTTAGCATCTGCTATGCCAAGTTCAGTACTGGTTTAAGATCATACAACAACCATAAACCTTACTCCAAAATCTACCTTAATAATCACACATTACTTCTGCAATAATCTTCCCATGTTTGCATCTTAAATGATCTACAAGATCAAATACGTATATATGAGTCTTATTACAATATGCCTTTTCGGCTTACAAAAGGATATTACAATTAAATACAATTACAATAATCAAAATCATGTTGGTTGGGGTGTTGGTAATCATCTTTGTCGTTGCTGGTGATCTGTCTACCGGTGTAGAGTCGGTCGATACCATATGATTGAAAGGTTGCCATCAATGATAATACCTTCAATCATCTATAGTTCTCATTGGAGTGTGCAATGTCAACAATCTCTAGATGATAACAAGTCATTTTTAGTGCCGATGTACAATATAACCTGTCGGTGAACAATATACCAGTGACTATGCATAAGTCACTAAATTTGCCAGTGAACATAATTTGCCAGTTCAACATAACCAAAGATCTCCAGAAGGATAAGTGTTGACATCAATGCCAAAACCAATGCAACACATCCATAATACTAACAACGAAAAGTGTTTTTTCATCTCTGCAAATGAAGCCTCAAGATGCAATTACAGCTGCGCACCTGCAACCTACACACATAAAAGAAGGGAAGAAGGGTTGTGGATAGGGGTTTGCCTTAGTCAAATGTCGGTTGATGAATCAACCTTGAAAGAAAGTAATTGCAAATGCTTAAATATAAATAACGAAAATGTATACCTTGTAGATCTACAATTTGCTGATGATGGTTTCTTTTCTTTTTGAATATAATCACAAGTGTTGCATGAAATGGCATGTAACATGAAAAAACCCTAACACACACACATGCTTGAAAATGAATCTTGTAATTTTGCTCCAATGGATCAATGAAGAAGACTTGATGGATTCTTGAAGACTTGAATGCTTGATGAAGACATTTTGCTTGAATTTTGCCTATCGTTTATTTCATGTATATGCAAATGAGAAGACTAATTCCCTTTTATACATGCCTCAGAGAATTAATTCATCTCACCAAAGGGCAACACTGGGGAGGTTTGAAATCCCAAAATGCAAATAGGGCTGGAGGGACCTATCTTGGGGCAGTCCTAAGAGGAGGGAATAGGGGCGCCATGCCCCTGTCCTGCCCTATCTTGGGGCTTGGATAGGGTCCCAAGACAAAATTAGGGCTCAAATAGGAGGGGTTCAAGGTGAAAGTGTAGAGAGGCATCTCAGTTGGGAAAGAAGATACTACCGGCAAGATGAGGACCTCAAATGTGGTTAAAATTGCTAGGGTTGCAATTTTATGATGCTATATCTACCTAATGACATTTTTAACCTATTAGAATGTGGGAATTTTAAGTTTAAAATTCTAGATTTGGAATTTGTGGTTGGATCTTAATAGAAAAACTTTTCAAGACAAGGAAAGGTTTATTGAGATCTTTTGAGACTTGGTTGAGAGCTCCATCTTTGAGCTAGGTGAGGTCAATGGTGATAAGGATTGGTTGATTTCAAATGCGGAAACTATATGGGTGGAGGCTTGGTTGAGATTTAGGTGACTAGGGAAGGAGAAGATTATTTACAAGGAGAAGGCTGTGAGGAGTTTATAGTGGATTCTTCATCCATGGTGGATTAAACTCAATTTTGATGGCATGGCTAAGGGAAATCTTGGAAGAGTAGGTGTTGGTTATCTACTCTTTAGGAATTTGGAAGGTTAACGTGTGGTTATTTACTCTTATCACTTTAGGGTAGAGACCAAGAATAATACTAAGGCTATATTGGCATTGTGGGGCCCGATGATCACCAGATAGAAGGGATGGAGAAAATTATGAGTTGAGGGAGACTCCAAGTTGATAATAGAGGCTTTCAATGGAAGCTCTATGCATTCAAGGGAATTGGGGAAATAGTAGATGAAGCTAGAAAGGTTAAGGAGTTCTTTAATGATATCCTTTTTTCCCATATTAGTGGAGTGAGGAACTAGGTTGCTAATTGGGAGGCCAATAAGGATTTCCAATTATGGAATGATCTCAAAGTTGGCCTTCAATTTTAGTAGAATTTATTATATGAATTGATTCGATTGATGCAGAATGATACCAAGGCCCACCCTCCTGATTAGGGATTGAAAGTCGAGGACCAGTGATGTGATCATTAATTAATTTTCTCATGAAGTTTGGATTGATTAGACTGTGCAGGAGAGGACCCAGTAGTTGTGCACCCTAACTTCACACTTCTCAAAATCTTATGTGGAAATTTCAAATCTCTCCCAATTTTTTATAGGAGCTTATTTTGTAAGTCCCCTACTTATAACTAAGATTTCAAGGCCACATCTTCAAATATGATGCAACATCAACATGCTTTTTGCCAAGGTGTCCAAAAAAATTCCCAAAAAAGTGTGGCCAATAGTCATACAAAAGAGGCCCCTATACTTGTGTAGTTGATGTGGCATCACATGATTGGTTTCTTTTTACAACTAAGGGTACATTTTATTCAATTATGGGTAGTCATCATAGAAATAACAACTTTAAAGTCACAACTATTGGTGCAATGTTGTAAAAAAAAATGGACATTAAATCAACAAGTATGGATATTAAATCATCAACTACTATCACAATAATTGAAACATGTTCAACTAGTGGGTCCTCTCCCCTAGATGAATTCCATTGTGCGAGTTTTGAGATAAGTTGGTTTTATTGACTTATTTTATTTTTATCCTTCGATGCTTTTGCTTGGTTTATGTGCCTTCCTACTATTGCTTGTAGTATGTTCCCATTTACCTCTTGATATTGTAGGGTATGCGAGACAATGTGACCTATGACTATCCAACATTATATTTAGCACAGGTTAGAAAAGACTAAAAAAATTCGAAATGTCTCCTTCGTAACCATACTAAAGACAATGCTAAATAGACGCTTCCTACCATGTATGCTTTCTTTCTCCACCTACTCCGTTGGCTGCTAGTGATGGCCATGTGTTTCCTTGTAGTGGTAGTTCCTTTGTTTGCTGAGTGTTCTATTTCTGAATACGATACCCTAAATAATCGGCGAAGAAATCTGGGCTACTCTGTCATGTTTGTAGTCAATTTTCCAGAATTCTGGCCTACTCATTGACGCCAGCACGAAATTTTTCAGAATTCTAGAATCATTTAAATTAAAATTCCTAACATTATATTTGAGGGTTTTTCAGATTTTTGGTTGTTCAATCATTTAAATTTACACATTTTCAAATAGGATATTTGGATTTTAAATGATTGAAAATGTGTAAAGTTAATTTAATTGTTTTTTAAGTATGTATCTATATATATACAAACATATACATATTTAACTTTTAAAGTTTTTTAAAATGTGAAATATATGTGTAAAATATAAAACATAAATTTTACAACTATCATAAATTGATATTTCAATTTTTTCACATTTTCAAAAATTATTGAAAATTATAATTTTATATATAATTTCTAGTAATTCATGTTTGTTTTATTGTAAAGCATATTTTTTAATTTTTTTATATAAATGATAATAATAAGGAAATAATTGTTAACAAAGTATACAATACGATGTCATGTTATGAATATAAAAACCAAAACATGCTTAATATATGATTTAAAAGAAACTAAATTTTAAAAAATAATTAAACAAAATTAAATTATTAAAATAAAATATAAATTTACAATATTTATTGAATTTTAAAAATAAAAATAAAAAATAAGATAATTTGTATTAGTTAGTAGCAAAAGTAAAATACATTTTCAAATGAAAATAACATAAGAAGTAAATAAAATAGTCTCAAAATAATATAAAGTAAATATAACACTAATACATATAATAGACAAATATATATAACTGTTTACTTAGTACATGTTTTTATTTTATCTATGTGTATTCATTTTTCTTTCTTTCTTTTTTCTCCTTTCTTTTCACTTGTTTTATGTCTTGTTGTTATTCCCCTACCCTACCCCTTTTTAGTAATATATATACATTTAACTATTCATTTAGTACATTGTTCGATTTTATCCATGTGTATTCGGTTTATTTCTTACTTTTTTCTTCTTTCTTTTCATTTTATTTAAATAGAAAAAGCTACATATTTATTTTTTAGGAGTAGACTTGAACCCAAGACCTCTCATGTAGGAGGCTAGTAGCTAACCATTTCATTGTGGGGTCATCCCCTATGAAAGAGAAAGTATTAAATCATGCTATGTTCTCCAATTAAACTTCTCATTAACTTAAAAACTTGCAAATGAAAGGTATAACTAAATTTATTGTGAGATTAAAAAAAGAATGACCATTAGAAACATAGTAAAAATTAGATTAGGAACATCAACAACCACTCTACATTGGTGTCAAACACTAGCACCCTACTATTTCTAGTGTCTAAGGGTCTCAAATATAATTATTGAACACCCATATTGGTTCTTCTTAAACTACATTTAACTTGATGATGAAAGCTAAAATTTGGCCCTAAATGGTTAGAAATCGGTAGTGATCTCCATCATTAAAGTAAGATCCTACCTTCCTAAAATGACCAACATTTTGTGCACTATAGACAATATGCTTAGTACTTGGTGTGTATAGCCTATAAATTTAAAGAAAAGGAGTTGCTTGTCCACATCAATCACACTTTCAAGATGTCATTATCTCTCTTCTTCAAAAGTACTTACCATCTATTCAGCTAACCCATGTCATAAGCATTGAATTAGGTCTCACCGTGTTTAGCATAGTAGAAAACTTGTTTTTGCGATAGGCTAGTTTAATATCTCTATTTTTTATAGGACTTCTATAAATGGGAAAAACAAGACACTATCCCAATTAAGTGCTCAATATTATTATCAAACTATGAGTAATGATGTTAAGAAGTTTGTAGAGAGGTGTAAAGTGTGCTAACATGCCAAAGGGGGTAGCCAAAATGCTGGTTTTGTATCAACTATTATCAAACCCCAACAAGCTGTGGGATTTAGTAAGTATGGAATTTGTACTTGGTCTACCAAGAACTCAAAAGGGGCACGATTCAATCTTTGTGGTAGGTGATAGTTTCTCCAAGATGTCTCATTTCCTTCCATGTACAAAGACAACTGATGTTAATAACATTGCAAATTTGTTCTTCAAAGAGATAGTTAGACTACATGTACTTCCAAGGAGCATTCTCTTTGATAGACACTAACTTTATAGGACACATTTGAGAGACTTAATGGAAGAAGTTGGGTTGTAGTTTGAGTTTAATTTTTTCTTACCATCCTTAAACTAATGGTCAAACTAAAATAGTCAATATAAGCCTTGGAAACATCTTGAGAATCCTGATGAGTATGCATCCAAAACAATGGGATTTGGTGCTTGCACAATTAGAACATATTGCATAAAATGAGTCACCTAACAAAAGTATAGGTACGGGTCCTTTTCAAATCATGTATGGTACATGCATCCTAGAGGAGTGTAAGATAATAATTTTGGGTAAATGGAGACAAGAAGTGCTAATGGTGAAGAAATTGCAAGGGCAATGCAAGACTTGCATGAGAAGTTGAAAAAGAATCTTGAAGAGAGTACCATCTGTCATGTCTCGGAGACAATTGAGAGGGGGGGGGGGGTGAATCAGCTGTCAAATAAATTCAAACCAAAAACAACTTAACCAATTTAATGCTTAATACCGGTAAACCAGTCTTTTATGCCGGTAGACAGTTTTATCAGTTAATTGCAATACCGATAAAGATTAATGCATGAAATAGAAAGACAAAGTCATCCAAAACACATAACACCAGTATTTGTACGTGGAAACCTTGTAAGGGGAAAAACCATGGTGGGAAACCTTACCCACAATCAGATGATACTACTACAGATAGTAAGTGTATACAAATGGGGTCTGCACATGCAGAAAGGCCAAGCACCTAGAGCTCACTGCTAAAACACAAAATGGGAGTCACACCGACTACAATTGGATGGTTAAATGCAATATGAATGTACTACTTAAATTAGCATCTTTCTATGCTGGATTCAGTACCGGTGTAGTTCTGATTGTCTTCACAAAAACCTCCTTCAACCTTCAAATGATGTCTGCGTGTATAGCTCTGCTTAATCTCGCATATACCTTCACACAATTATTTTTTGCATTCCACACATGATCTTACAAATAAGATCTTACATTTATATCATAACCTAAGACCAATTTTAGTAGGTCGGCTCTAAAGGATATTACAATAAAATCAATTTACAAATAAAACAATATCCGATGCAATAACTGATTCAACATGTTGTCTTGATGTATTTACAACAATAATAAAACATCTCCATAGTGTGTCGTGTTGATCTGGAAAAGATAAACCTGCCGGTGTATAACCTGGACCTATTTGCCGGTAACAACAAATATGCAAATACGAATATGCCAATGAACAAATCTTCAAGACAAAGTGTCCAAACAATGTCTTCGACATAACCAAGTGTTCTCCATGCTATTTTAAGTGCCGATGAACATTATATCCTTCTGGTGTACCAGATACCGGTGACTGTGCATAAGTCATTTGCTTGCCGGTGAATATTGTTGATTCTCCAAAGTGCCAGAGTTGATAAGTGTTAGTAGGTGTTGACATCAATGACAAAACAATACCAAAATACCAACAATCTCCCCCTTTGGCATTGATGGCAACACAAGATGGAAAAACCATCAAAGTGCCAAAATAGAAATGCCAAATACCAAAAACCAACAATCTCACAAAAAAGATCATAAACAGAAATCAAAATACAGATAGAGAGTAATCAGTCTCTCCAAAATAACAATCTCTCCCCCTAGGAGTAACATGTGTTTTCCTTGTGTTTTTCCATACCAATCTCTCCCCCTTTGACATCAAATGCCAAAGCAATATAAAGACCATTTTCCAAATACAAAATACCAAATAATTCACTATACCAACTACTCCCCCTAAGAAGTAGCTTTTCATCAAAGTCGGAGTAAAAGATTTCTCTATTAATTCTGTCGGTTGATGACTATCATCAACTATCTAAGTTTCTACCGGTGGGGGTATGACCCCAAGCTGGTCTCTAAGATATTCAGAAGTCTCCTTAGGTAGAGGTTTAATGAAAATGTCTGCAATCTGCTCTTTAGTATTCACATAAACCAATTTAATTACTTTTGCTTCAACATTTTCCCTTAGAAAATTTAGTTTGATAGAAACATGTTTGGTTTTAGAGTGTAATACTAGATTCTTAGATATATCAATTGTTGCAGTGTTATCACAATAGATAGTAATAAGTTCCTTGTATTTTACCTTTATATCCTTCAACATTTTCTTAAGCCATAGTACCTGTGTACAGTTAGTTGTTGCTATAACATATTCTGATTCTGCTGTTGGTAAAGATGTACAACTTTGTTTCTTACTCAACCAAGAAATTAATCTGTTTCCAAGAAAAAATGCTCCGCTGGTGGTACTTTTTCTATCATCCACATCTCCTGCCCAATTTGCATCCATGTATGCACATAATTCAAATTTTTCATCTCTAGGATACCATAATCCAAGATTTGTAGTGCCTTGCAAGTACCAAAAAATCCTTTTTATTGTTGATTCATGATTTTCTCTAGGATTACTTTGAAATATTGAAACAATACATACTGCATTCATGATATCAGGTCTTGTTTGTGTCAAGTACAGTAAACCTCCTATCATAGATTTGTACCTAGTCGGATTAACAGGTGTAGATTCATCCCTTAGTGATAATTTGTCATTTGTAGTCATAGGTGTGCTTACCAGTTTAGAGTTTTCCATCCCAAATTTCTTTAATAACTCTTTCAAGTTTTTGGATTGACTCAAGAATATACCTGTATCAGTCTGTGAAATCTGCAATCCTAAAAAGAATTTTATTTCTCCAATCATAGACATTTCAAACTCTTGTTGCATTTCAATAGAAAAGTCTTTACATAATCCATCTTCTCCTCCAAAGATTATATCATCAACAAAAACTTCTATAACCAAGATGTCATCATTAGTCACTTTGTAATATAAGTTAATGTTAGCATTACCTTTAGAAAATCCAATCTTCAAAAGATACTTATCCAATCTTGCATACCAAGCTCTTGGAGCTTGTTTCAACCCATACAAAGCTTTCCTTAACTTGCAAACCATATCTTCGTTATCTGTCAAAGAAAATCCATTAGGTTGTTCAATGTAAACTTCTTCTTCAAGATCTCCATTCATAAATGCACATTTAATATCCATTTGATATACTTTGTAGTTCTTGTGTGCTGTAAAAGCTAAGAATAATCTGACTACCTCAATTCTAGCTATCGATGCAAAGCTTTCATTATAATCAATTCCTTCTTTCTGAGAGTATCCCTTACACACTAGTCTTTCTTTATTTATGATTACCTTACCATCTTTATTAAGTTTGTTTCTGAATACCCATTTTGTTCCAATCACATTTTTGTCTTTAGGCTGGGGAACTAATATCCAAGTGTTGTTCTTCTCAATTTGCTCTAATTATTCTTCCATAGATTTAATCCAGTGTTTATCTTCACATGCCTCATTAACTGATGATGGTTCAATTAGAGAAATAAGACATACCTCTTCATTTTCCAGTCTTCCTCTTGTCATAACTCCTTTATACTTGTTTCCAATTATCTAATCTTCAGAGTGATTTAGTTTTACATACCGGGGTGTCTTTGTTTGCTATTTTTCCTCAGTTACATTGGAGTTTAAAGATGATACCGATGTAACTGGATCTTCATTTTGTACTGGAGGATTCAATGTAGGTTCATTTGTTAGTATTTATGTTGCTGATTCAGAATATATATACCTTGAAGTTCCTCTGAATTGTTCATCAATCTTCACATCTGTACTTTCAACAATTTTTTGCAATCTTTTGTTAAAATATCTATATGCCTTACTCTTAGTTGAATAACCAAGAAATATTCCTTCATCACTTCTAGGATCAAATTTGCCAATATACTCATCTCTTCTAATATAGCATTTGCTTCCAAATATTCTGAAATATTTAAGGGTAGGAGTAATACCAAACCATAGTTCATGAGGGGTCTTACCGATGTCTCCTTTGATGTGAACTTTGTTGAATGTATAGATCGATGTGCTTACTGCCTCTCTCCAATATACATGTGTTAAATTTGCTTCTGACAACATACTTCCAGCTGTATCCAAGATAGTTCTATTTTTTCTCTCTACAACTCCACTCTGTTGTGGTGTCCGGGGTGCTGATTGTTGTCTTCTGATTCAATTTACTTCACATAATGCATTAAATTCCTTAGATGTAAATTCTCCTCCTTGATTTGATCTCAGACATTTGATTTTCTTTCCGGTTTCATTCTCTACCATTGCTTTGAACAGTTTGAATTTCGCAAGTGCTTCTGATTTTTCTCTGAGAAAAGTAACCCAACACATTCTAGAGTAGTCATCAATGATTAGCATAAATATCTATCACCTTGTAAACTTTTAGTTCTAGCTGGACCACATAAATCAGTATGAATTAAGTCAAGAGCATTATTTAATTTTTTTGGAATACTTTTAAAAGTAGCCCTAAATTGTTTTCCAAATTGACATTCCTTACATACTGCATTGTCAGGTTTGATAGTCTTAGGTAAATCTCTAACTGCCTTTGTAGTACTGATTTTTACCATGCAATCAAAATTTACATGACAGAGTCTCTTATGCCATAGCCAAATTTCATCAATATGTGCAATCAAGCATGTCTTTTCATTTTTATTCAAATGAAAGATGTTACCTCTAGTTTGATTACCGGTTGCAATTTCCAAACCAGTTCTATTCATGATTTTGTATTTTCCATTCTTGAATTGTAACTGAAATCCTTTCTCAACTAATTGACCAACACTCAAAAGATTATGCCTTAAACCTTCAACATAGTAAACATTGTTAGTATTATACTTACCATCAAGAGATATTGTTCCTTTACCTTTGATCAAACAAGATTTATCATCTCCAAATCTCACTAGACCTCCATTATATTCTTGAAAGTTCAAGAATTTGCTTTTATCACCAGTCATATGATGTGAGCATCCTGAATCAATGATCCATTCATCCTTAACTTCAATTCTGGTTGCCAAGGCTTGTTCTATCGGTTGAATAGTAGGTGCCAGTTGATCTTATGTTATAGCAATAAAAACCCATCCATTGTCTATCGGATCCTCATTAGAATCATCAGTCACTCCTTCATCAGCAAGATAACAAGATTTGTCTTTGTTCTTCTTAAATCTGTATCTCTGATATTCAAGGTTAGGCTTGTATGTTCTCCTAGCTTCTTCTCTTAGTCTAGCATGTCTATCAAGGCATCTAGAAGCCATGTGACCAATCTTATTACAGTTGAAACATTTAAAGGGTGCTTTACCTTCATACTTACTTCCAACTGGACCTCTAGGCATATTTCTTGCAAATAGTGCTTCAAATTCTTCAAGTTCTTCATTTTCTTTCCTGCTTTCCTCAAGTTCTCTTGCATAAAAGGCTTTCCAATCAGACTTGTCAAATGATGGTGCAGATGATGTTGATGCCTTAAAAGCTAAATCAATCTTTATAGTAGCAACAAGACCAAATTCTTCAATTTCAAAAGTTGAAAGTTTTCCAATCAATGTATCCCTAGTTACTGATGTATTAGGCATTGTTCTTAACTCATTTATAGCAGTAACCTTCATTTTGTATGCTGGTGGCAATCCTCTTAAATTTTTTGAAACAATTTCATCTTCACTTAAGGTTCCTCCACAACATTTAATACCCAAAACAATTTCATTAACTCTTTCCATAAAAGCAGAAATCCTTTCATCTTCTTTCATTTTTAGATTTTCATACTTGACCCAGAAGCTTTCAAGTTTTGCAATTTTGACTATGGAATCTCCTTCATTCATTGTTTCCAAATGATCCCAAATAGCTTTATAAGCAGATCTATTTGATAATCCCATGATTTATTGATCTGATAATGCGCTCAAAAGTGCTTCTCTTGCTTTGCAATCATTTTCCTCATCTTTAGCCAAGTTAGGTAGATTAGGCTGATTCAGAGTAGGAGCAGTGTAGCCATTCTTTTTAACATCCCTGATGTCCTTTCCAATGAAATTCAGATGTGTCTCCATTCTGATCTTCCATATCCCATAATTGGTTCCATAAAGTTTAGGACTCTCCTTCCTGAAATAGTTAGTAGACATTGGATCTCCTCAAGCTGTTAAACTTCTACAAAAAGAGGACTAGGCTCTGATACCAATTGTTAGGTCCCAGAGACAACTGAGAGGGGGGAGGGTGAATCAGTTGTCAAATAAATTCAAACCAAAAACAATTTAACCAATTTAATGCTTAATACCGGTAAACCAATCTTTTATGCCAGTAGACAGTTTTATCAGTTAATTGCAATACTGGTAAAGATTAATGCATGAAACAGAAAGACAAAGTCATCCACAACACATAACACCAATATTTGTACGGGGAAACCCTGTAAGGGTAAAAACCATGGTGGGAAATCTTACCCACAATTAGATGATACTACAGCAGATAGTAAGTGTATACAAATGGGGTTTGCACATGCAGAAAGGCCAAGCGCCTAGAGCTCACTGCTCAAACACAAAATGGGAGTCACACTGAATACAATTGGATGGTTAAATCCAATATGAATGTATTGCTTCAATTAACATCTTTCTATGCTGGATTCAGTACCGATGTAGTTCTGATTGTCTTCACAAAAACCTCCTTCAACCTTCAAATGATGTGTGCATGTATAGCTTTGCTTAATCTCACATATACCTTGACATAATTATTTTTTGCATTCCACACATGATCTTACAAATAAGATCTTACATTTATATCATAACCTAAGACCAATATTAGTAGGTCAGTTCTAAAGGATATTAAAATAAAATCAATTTACAAATAAAAAAATATCCGATGCAATAACTGATTCAGCATGTCGGCTTGATGCATTTACAACAATAATAAAACATCTCCATAGTGTGTCATGCTGATCTGGAAAAGATAAACCTGTCGGTATATAACCTGGACCTATTTGCCGGTAACAACAAATATGCAAATACCAATATGCCAATGAACAAATCTTCAAGACAAAGTGTCCAAACAATGTCTTTGACATAACCAGGTGTTCTCCATGCCATTCCAAGTGTCGGTGAACATTATATCCTGGCAGTGTACTAGATACTGGTGACTGTGCATAAGTCATTTGCTTGCCGATGAATGTTTTTGATTCTCCAAAGTGCCAGAGTTGATAAGTGGTACTAGGTGTTGACATCAATGACAAAACCATACCAAAATACCAACACCATCAAGTACAAGAAGAGAGAACATTATAATAGGAAAGAGGTTAGTATTAATTTTAGTGATATTTCTCTTTCTCATCTCAGAAAAGAAACATTTTCAAAGGGTGAGTACAACAAGTTGAAAGCTAAGAAAATTAGTTCTTGTACGGTTCTAAGAAGATTTTCTAGCAATGTATATGAAATAGAACTTCCAAAAGGCATTAGAATTTCTCCTATTCTTAATTTTATAGATGTATACCCTTACAAATGTGAAGATAATATCTTTGAGTGGGAGCAATAGTTGCCGAAAGAGATACCAAAGCAACCTGAGGAAAATTTAGAGAAAAAGTGATTATTAAAAAAAGAGGCAAATAGTATTTTCAGTACCTAGTCAAGTGCAAGGAACATCCACTTGAAGATGCTAGATGGATAACAACTTTAGACATATCCAAGCATGGTAGTAGTATTTATGAACTCATGGACAAGAGCACATGAAGAAATTTTTTGTTCCTTGGTAGTCTGATGTAGGTGCATCATATATGTATTTGTGGTTTGATTGAATTTTCTTTTTTAGATGACATAATTAGGGGGTTGTAAGTTTTCTGAATCAATTTATTTTAACTAAAACATAGGAGGTTAGAGGAATTTAATGAATAGTTAATTATTTTTTCCTAAATAAGGTGATCATGATTAGATTAGTTTTGGGCTTGAAATAGCCTATTTGTATGTATTAAAATTCACAATGTTCTTAGCCTAAGCAAAAGGAGAGTTTCCATGGAAAAATGAAAATATGTAAATCTCCCATTTGCTTATTTTGTGTTTGAGTTTTTGAAGGCTCATTTTTTGGCTTCCCTTTTCATTTTAGTAATAGTTTTTTAGAATAAATAGCCTAAAAATGTTGTAGATAATTTTCTCATAGCTCGTCACTCCATGAATATTAATTTGTGTGAAACTTCTTCAGATCTTATGCTAAATTATTTTCTTAAAAATTATATAGTGATTTGGTGATATGACAATTTTTATTTTTGACATGATTATTGGTTGGATGATAAAGAATTAGGAAAGAAACCCAACTTCTCAGTGCATGTTGAGGATATTTCTAGCTCCTTTTTTAAGGATTACATTATTGAGATGTCATTGTAAAATAGTGGAATCTTTTGGTCCCCTTTGTGGTTGAATTAAGAGAATCTTGTAGATAAATTCTAAGGAAACTAGAGATTCGTCTTATCCTTGGATCTCCTAAGGAGGATTGTATTGTTTGGGGTTAGAAAGGTGATGGCAAGTATTTTTCTTTTTCAAATTATCAAACCTATACCAATGGTAGAGATGTCTTGGCTTCAAATATTAATAAAAAAATTTAGATTAATAAAGGGTTTCCCAAGGATAACATCTTTCTTAGGATAATATGGAAATGGAGGGATTTGACTTGGGATAAGCTACAAATGATGATGAGGAATGGTCTCTCAAGATGTATTATGTGTAGAAAAATATGGAGGGTGATAACCACATTTTTATGCTTTGGGATGTGGCTACAAAGATGCAATCTTTTTTCTTAAATAAATATGGTTTAGTGTTGTTTCTACCTAACAACATTTCCAACCCATTAGAATGTTGGAATTTTAAGTCTAGGTTTGGGATTTGCGGTTGAATCTTAATAGAAAAACTTTTCAAGAAAAGGAAATGTTTATTGAGAGGTTTTGGGAGTTGGTTGAGAGCTCCATCTTTGAGCTAGGTGAAGTCCATAGTGATAAAGATTGTTTTTTTTTCAAATGAGGAAATTATATGGGTGGAGGAATGGCTGAGATTTAAGTGACTAGGAAAGGAGAAGATTATTCACAAGAAGAAGGTTGTCAAGTGTTTGGTTGGAATCAAGTAACATTGAGGGGGGAGGATGAATAAGTGTTCTACAATTTTTAACATTGCAAATCAACAAAAGAAAGATGTAAACACATAAGGAAAGCATCCACAACACTACAACACTAGATTTATATGTGGAAAACTTGGTTAAGGTAAAAAACATAGCAGGAACCTACCCACATTGAGATAATACCCTATTTGGAGTAAATGTAAATATTACAATAGGGAATGCACATGCATTTAGGCACATTGCGCTCACTGCTCAAAATTACAATAAGGGATACAACCCATAAGGCTCACTTCCTTACAAAATGATTAAAAAATATACAAGAAGGTTTGAACTATTGAATAACATCAAAAAATCCTCAAGTATAGTTCTCGTTAAGCACATAAAACATATTATTACTCTACTCTATTGTAATATTCTGCATTATATCAGAGCACAAATATGTCAATTGCGCATGTGAAACTACACACAATCGCTCATAGACACTTTCCACACCATCATCAATCTCTAAAATTATTAAATCAATCATCCTAATATATCCACATCAATATTTTAGGTCTTCGTCATGTCATCCCAAAAATGCATAACATGTAACATGAAACATGTTAGCCAAGTCGAGTCAATACGATTAAAACCAATCATGTGAAACAAAAAAAAATGTCCACATGCTTCTGACATGTCGGCTGAACATCCTCAAATACACAAACAACAACCAAAATCACTTTGCATGATCCACAAAATGAATCTTCACATGTTACTGCCAATGAACATTGATCTACCAGCTAACTCATCACTTAACGTTGGAGGCCACAAATATGGAATAGTGCATACTACATGTCCACCATGCATCTTCGATATCCATAACACTAAATACTCAACACAATTGAATCTTCAACCAAAAACTATAAAATTTGTCAGATGACTTGTTCTTCTCACCAGACCTCATTGGACCTCAATCATTCTTCCGGTATGAATGAATTATGATCTGTAGATTAGATATCTAACTCAAGTTGCCATCAATAACAACATTTGATCATCAATGCAATCTCTCTTGCCAACAATCTCCCCCTTTGGCATTGATGGCAACACTTAGTGAAAAATGACTAAGTGTTGGACCAAACCCAAGATATATACAATGAAACCCAAAATATGACTACCAGACTCCAAAAATCAACAAATCCCCCTAACATCAACATTTTTCACTCCTCTACTCTCTCCCTTTGACATCAATGTAAAAGGTAGAGTTTCAGAAACCAAAAAATGTTATTTACATATGTACACATAGTTCTTTTATACTCACAAAAAATTGAAGATGTTTTCAAAATAATTCTTCAATGAATTTACATCGCTATCCCATCCCTTCTTGAAGCTCTCCAACATAGTTACAAGCCCACTAAACAAGTATGGAAGTGCCTCTGTTGACTTGAGATCTAGTAGCTCTGTAGATTTCATGGCACTTTGGGCATCTCCCAGACCACTAATCATGATATCCAACTTGGGAGTAATGAGAGTCCTAAGTTCACCAACTCTACCAATTATTTTCTCTTTTTCCTGACTCAACCTCCTAATTTTCTCATGCAAAGATATTACTTTGTCTTCATGACTGCTCAAGGAGACTAATAAGGGATCAAATGATTTAGACATCTATGGAAGTTGATCCTCATTCTCTGTAGACTTTTTCTCAATATCCTTAGTGAATTTAAATAATGATTTAGTCATGAGTTACAAATTTTTCCTCCCTCAAATAGACTATCCTGAATTCCTTTTACACACATATCTAGAGTGACTATGTCATCAATAATTATCTTATTTAGTGTCTGGAGCCTTTTTGCTTTAAACTCATTCTGGACCTTCTCTTCAATAGATTTTTTAAAGGATTGAAAGTGACTATCCATAGAGTTGATTAATCTTTTTAATTTCCCAGATGGAGTGTCTGATGAGTCCTTTTGAAATGATGGCAAGAGCTTCTCTATAACACCAGAATCCATAGTAAGCAACTCACTATCCTTTGTGTGAGATTTTAAAATATCCTCACTAGCTTTGGCTTGAGAAAATGCTTCCAGTTTGAGTGCCTGGATAGTGGACATAGAAGCTAGGTTGATGGGGCCTTATGCGAATTCTGGATCCACATGGATCTACTTCCCCTTCATTGATTTTTTAGTGTCTCTTTCCTCATCTTCAACCTCAACCTTGACTTCCACTTGTTCCACTTCTGCATCCTTCTTTGTGTCTGCTTATTTTCCAAGGACTAGAGGGTTAGCTACATCAATTGGAGGGTTATCAATCATATGCTTATCCTTATCATCTTTACCTACATCCATATCCTCAACATTAATTCCTACTAGTTTAACATTCTGGACTTCTAGGACAGAAGTGTCATCCATTTTCTACACTTTCGGATTAGTAACATCTTATCCTTTTACCTAATTTACTTGATACCAGTTATCGAATTTTTTTTTTATCAAAATCTTCTCTATTTCCTTAGAAAATTCATCAATTTTACTGAACATGATCTTATTAACTCTATACTTATATCTGAACTCACTCTTTGCTAGCTGAAGTAATTTGTCTATTTCTTCCTTACAGAGTACTGAATAGAGATTAACTAGTACATATTCCTTCAAGTTCTCATCTTATTTACTTTTCGTTTGTCTCCTAGTATCCAAAATGTCATACAAGCTCTTGGGTATGACTGTCATTAATTCAATCAGAGCTTTTCTATATACATAACAGTATTCTACAATTCCTTCCTCTATAGTTCTTTTTTGAGATTCATCAAAATTATCATACCACTCTGATAGTGGCTTTAGGTTACCATTCTTAACAACTTAATTAACAATATCACTTAAAGATATAGGAGGCTTAACATTAAGTTTATCTTTCTTTAGAGCCTCATCAAGTTCATATTTTTATTTCTTATCATATTTAGGTCCACTGGATAATTTCTCCTTTGATATCTTGGTGACCTTAACACCTTTTTCTTTGACCTCCTTGACTACTTCATCTGACTCTGTCTCCTCTCCATCAGTAGCAATAGATACCCTAGCTTGTCTTGTCTTTGTCTTTCCTTCATTAGATGGTTTAGGTGAACTAACATGTTGTTTACCACCAGAGAAGGGTGTTGATCTCTTTGGTTGCTTTGACTTAGGGGTCGGGGCTTCCGATGTAGCCTTTGGCTTCATCATGTCTTCTTATTTTAGAATATTTGGCTCTCTAGCTCTCTGGACCACCTCTTTGGTAATCCCCATGCTTTCTGCTAGCTTCTTTACTTCCTTCCTCACCTTGTTCTACATCTCAGGATTATTGAACTTAGAGTGTAAGTACAAGCTTTTCTCCTTGTAAGTTTGAAACCTTTCTTCAGATTTATCCATCGGTTTTCTCAATAAGTGTTGATCATATGCATAAAGAATGTATCCTTCCACCTCATACCCCATGGGCATGATTCATGATGTTCTTGGTTCCACAACTTCCATAAGACATTGGTTAGTATCAACCATAAAATAGATTTAGTCCTCATATTTTTATACTATCTCCTTAGGAATCCTCTCCCTGATCTACATCATACTCTGCAAAGTTTTGAAGTATCCCCAAAGAATGCCTTTCTAGACTGTACCATGTCCAATGCCATGAAGTATTTCATTGATCTAAATCACCATAGGTCTATCATAGGCCCATTAAACTTTTCCAAAACCCAGAATCTCATTCATAAAATAGAAATATAGGAATACGATCAAAGTTCCAAATTTTAATACATACTTCTTATCCTATTTCTTTCAAATATCTTGATAGGTCACTCCAGAGAACCTCACACAAATAATATTTCTTATCTTCCTTCAACATCTTATAAGCTACATAGATGGCCATACCAGATACTGATTTATCTTGTCTAGAATGGTATATATTGTACCCCACAACCATCTATGCAAATATGACATCATATTCAACAATATCATTGATTGGAATTCCCCTTTTGTCAAATTGTGAAAGGGTTGCCTCTATTACCATCTGGTTCTTCACATTCCTTGAGGAAGACACGTCATCGACTAAGATTAATAATGTTATCCCCTTAATTGCATTCTTGGTAATCTTGTAGGGTTTGTCAAGCCACATGAATTCATCATGCATTTTGCTTAGGATGTATCAGACCCACTCAGGCTTATCAAACATGGAAAAGTTTATGAACAGTGTGAAACCCTTCTCCTCAATCAAATTAAATGCAATTTTCAGGCTTCCCATTCTGTCAATCATGTGCTAAGTGTATAATTTTATTATTTGAGTACTCCCAAGATCCTCAATGTTGCAATGGATGTAAGCCCTAATATCTCCCACATGCAACACACTATAAGCAACTAATGAAAATGTTATGCTTGGATCATCCTCCATTGACTTATACAGATGCTTCTTTAAATGAGGTATTTCCCTATCAGTGACATCTACTACCAATGCGGTCACAATACCAGAAGATGCCATATCTGAAAATTTAATCTTCAAATTGAAAAAGTATCAACCGATAAATACCTTTCAATTGGATGCAAGATCATGTGACAAATCCTCTTTTCGCTCTAAATCTTTGGAAATTTTGCTTCACTACACTCTTCTGCTCAATCGCTTCGAATGCAAAGTGATAATTGAAATGCCAATTTTCTTTTTATCCTTTGCATACCTAAATTTCAGGTATAATAAATGTACTTAACCCTAACTCTTCCTAATACCTTGTATTTAGAGAGTTCTCTCAAAAGATCATCTATAAATCATTAGGGCTGATTATAATTTTTCGCAAATCCATCTATAACCATCACACATATCTCTGCAACCTATTGGAACCAGGTACAAATATCCAATAGGGGGTTTGTAATCTTATCATGAAAGCCTCCCCCTAAGGCCGAATGCCTTAGCTTAGTTACTAGATGAGGTTCCAATGCTAAAATCAGGTGCGGACCCATTCACTGCATTATCATCATTCTTCTTAACCCAAGTCTTGTTCATCTAATCTATGATCTCCTCAACTTTTAATTTTCCCTTCTCATTTAGCTTCACATTCTTGTTCTTATCTTTCCAACCTCTCCTATTCACATTTTTGCATCTACCATACTTAGCAATGTGACCAGATTTGTTGCAAGCATAGAAAACAACATTTCCTTGTATGGGTCTGAAATTCATCTGATTTCTTTTTCATTTGCATTGATTAGCAACATGTCCAAATCTACCATATGCATAACATTTGACATTTCTCCTAATCTAAAACTTATTCATTACACTTCTCCATATATTTTCCTTAGGACCATAGGTATTGCATTTGAAACATTGCCTGGTAAAAGACGGACCATTAGTATTCATCCTAGTTTCGCACTGACTAGCCATATGACCAAATTTATTGCAAAAAAAATAGTTGCCATTGATTTTATGAGCATTAGGTTGCCTTACCAAAGGATTTCTTAAGTTTTTCTTCTACTGTCCTGATTTGGAGCTTTCACCCTTCTCAAATCCAAGACCTTGAGTATCATTAGGATTCTTCTAACTTGCAAGCATCTCATCTAGTCTAGCTGATCTAATCTGGAACTTCTTCTTGTACTCATTTTGTAGCTTCAAGGTCAAAATTAAGAAGTAGGACCTGATTTCCAAGTTCTTCTTCATTTTCTCTAGCATCTTGAAGGTCACTCATCAACTGTCCTTTTCATTCTCAAGTCTTCAACATTCTTAAGATTTAATTTTCAAAGACTGAGCAAGCTTTTCCTCATTCTTCTTCCTTTCTTCAATCTCTCTTGCCAGTTTGATCATAGTGGCTTCCATCTCATTCTTCTAAACCACATTATCTTTGGAAAGCTTCTCACATTCTTCTATCTTTTCCTCCAAGGCTTCATCATCCATGCTTATACTTTCTTTCTTCTTAAGCTAACAAAAAAACTCCTTTCTCTTTTCCTTGGACTTACTCAGTTGCTCCATTAATGTTTGAGTGAAGTTTTCAGCATCCTTGAGATTTGTTTTCAATTCCTAGATTTTGGCTTTGGGCTGATCAAGATCATCAAGTGCAACAAGTAAATTTTGTCTAAGACCATTGGAATCCATTAAAACACCTTCCTAGATCTCCCTCAAGCTATTAGGCTTCTTTTGAGAAACTAGGCTTTGATAGTAATTGTTGGAATCAAGGAATATTGAGAGGGGGGGGGGGTGTGAATCAATGTTTTGTAATTTTTAACATTTCAAATAAACAAAAGAAAGATTTAAACACATAAGGGAAGCATCTACCAAACCACAACACTAGATTTATATGTGGAAAATTTGGTCAAGAGAAAAACCATGATGAGAACCTACCCACATTGAGATAATACCCTATTAGGAGTAAATATAAATGTTACAGTGGGGAATGCACATGCGTTCATGCACACTGGCTAGAGCTCACTGCTCAAAATTACAATAAGGGCTACAACCCAGAAGGTTCACTATCTTAAAAAATGATTACAAAAGATACAAGAAGATTTGAACTATTTAATAGCATCAAAAAATGACTAAGTATAGTTCTGGTTAAGCACAAAACACATATTCTTACTCTACTTTGTTCTGATATTCTGCATTATACCAGAGCACAAATCTTTCAACCACGCATGTGAAACTGCACACAATTGCTCACAAACACTTTCCATAGCATCTTTGATCTCTAAAATGATGAAATCAATCAACCTAATATATCCGCAACAATATTTTAGCTCTTCGTCATGTTGGACCAAAAAAGCATAACACACAACATGAAATGTGTTAGACAAGTTGACTCAATCTCATTAGAAACAATCATTTGGACCAAAACAAAATGTCCACATTCTTCCCATATGTTAGCTCAACATCCTCAAACACATAACCAACTACCAAAATCACTTCGCATGATCTACACAATGAATCTTCACATGTTATTGCCAATGAACATTGTTCTACTAGAAAACCTATCTACCAGATCTACCAACTGACTCAACACTCAACACTGGAGGCCACAAATCCAGAATAAGGCATATTACACGTCCAACATGCATCTATGAGATCCACAACATGAAATACTCAACACAACAAAATCACCAACAACAACACTATACACACTGTCGAATGACTTGTTCTTCTCACTAGACCTCACCGAACCTCAATCAATCTTCTAGTATGAGTGAATTATGATCTTTGAAATGGATATCTAACTCAAGTTTCCATGAATGATAACATCTGATCATCAATGCAATGTCTCTTTCCAATAGAGTTTATGGTAGATTCCTCATCCATTGTGGATTAAACTCAATTTTTATGGTGTGGCTAAGAGAAATCTTGGAAGTGCGGGTGGTGGTTGACTACTCTTTAGGGATTTGGAAGGTAACTTGTGGTTCTTTATTCTTAAAGCTTTAGGGTAGAGACTAATAATAATATT
This sequence comes from Cryptomeria japonica, assembly GCF_030272615.1. Lineage (NCBI taxonomy): Eukaryota > Viridiplantae > Streptophyta > Pinopsida > Cupressales > Cupressaceae > Cryptomeria > Cryptomeria japonica. The sequence goes on from NC_081411.1 coordinate 259,097,329, forward strand.
AAGGCTAGAGTAGCATTGTGGGGCCAATGATTACCAGAGAGAAGAGATGGAGAAAATTATGGGTTGAGGGAGACTCCATAGTGATAATAGAGGCTTTCAATGTAAGATCTATGCATTCAAGGAAACTAGGAGAAATAGTAGATGAATCTAGAAAGGTTAAGGAGTTCTTTTTATGATATCCATTGTTCCCATATTAGGGGAGTGGCAAACTAGGTTGTTGATTGGGCTGCCAATAAGGGTTCCAAAAATGGAATAATGTCAAAGTTAACCTTCAATTCTAGTAGAAGAAGTTGTTATATGAGACTATTCAATTGATACATGATGATATCAAGGCTCACCCTCTTGATTGGGGTCTGAAGTGGAGGACCAATGATATGATAATTAATTGATTTAATTGATTTGTCAATGATGTTTGGGTTGATTAGAGTGCAGATCGATTCCTTATTTGAGTTTTGGCATAGGCTAGTTTCAATCGATTCTTTATTTTTGTCCTTCGATGCCTTTATTTGTTCTATGTGTCTCCCTACTATTGGTTGTGGCATGTTCCCATTTGCCTCTTGATATTGTAGGGAATGTGGTATCATATGTGATTTCTTTTTGTATCTATTCAATTGGCTTCTAGTGATGGTCGTGTGTCTCCTTGTAGTGGTAGGGGAGAGGGACTAGTTGTTACTACTTATCAAATTGCCATTAGTTTCATATCCAAAGTCATACTATATATTCTAGTCAGTTAGTATTACTGAATCATGCAGTCGGTACACACAGAGAAGTCGGTATGAACAGTCCAATTAGTTACAGAAGAAAGTAGTCACAGAACAAAGTATTCAACGAGTTGTTTACCGAGTAAAGTTTCATGGCTACCGAGTGGTAAAGTTAACTAACTAAGTTGATATTCACCGAGTGAAACATTTTACCACATACATAGAACCTGGACATGCACATGAAAACGTGTTACAAGATCGAGGCACATCTAGCCGTTTTTGCATTGGAAATTGAATTAGGAGATTGTGTATGATTACAAGGTCAATCTAACCAATGAGATATTATGTTTTGTTATTCACTCAAAGAATCTTTTTGTAAGATCGAAGCAATGAGTCAAATCACCATTGTAAGATCTATTTATATAGCATGATTCTAGGGTTAGATATAATATATGCAACAAGAGAAACAAGTGTGTGTGTATGTATGAAGGAAGACTATTACAGAGACACAGAGAGGTCACCAAAAAGGTTATCATTGAACAGTCGACGAACAGAGTAAATAGAAGGGTTTACCGAGTTTCATTATGGATTACCGAGGTATGTTACAAGCTAGGTAATCTTATTCAGAGCACATAGAATCTGCTTTAGCATTTTAGATGTAAAGTTGTAGATATTTGTAATGATTTTATTGTAATATTTTGAAGTTGTAAGAGAAACCTTTAACAGGATAAAAGACTCTAACCAAGTCTATAAATTGTAAATCCTCTAACCAGGTGCTACACTTATATAGTGTTGTAAAAATCCATTAGTAAGGTAGATCTAACTGATCTTGATACTCCTAATAGGGTAAGCTATCAGAAATAGCTAAATGTAGCTCTAACCAAGCATTCCTTATTATTGCAGTAGTGAAGTTGTGGGTGCCACCCCCACTGCAGTTTTTCTCTCTAACCAAGAGTTTTTGCGTGACCAAAATATATGTGTTATGGAGTGAATCATGTATGATTGTTATCTGTTGATTTTATTTTTATTTTATGTTACTGCACTATTATGTTTATGCATAATAGTAAGGTTATTATCAAAGAAAAGTTTTGGAGTACTGATTCACCCCTCCCCTCTCAGTACATTAGCTTTTATTGGGCCTAACAATTGGTATCAGATCTACAATCTTGGAAAAGGGTTTAACTACCTAAAGAGAAAGATCTTAGCAATGGAAGGCTACAAACAATCTCAGAGGATTGTAAATCTTCAAGAAGAGCTGGATAATGAAAATCAAGTGATTGCAAACATGCAAAGGCAAATGCAAAAATCTTTGAAAGAAGGAGAAGATTATCTGATGACTTACAGGATTCTCAAGAGCTAGTGGAACAAATCGAGACATCATCTAAGAATAGTATATTTGAAGAAACTAAAGAAATGATTGGAATGTTGAAGGAAAAGAACAAAGTATTGGCTGATCAACTAAAAGAAATGAAAAGAGAACATGAACATTTCATTACGCAAATGACTGAAAAATCTAGATGCATTAAGGATAACTAAGGATAAAGCAAGAGATCTACAAAGAGAGATACAACAACTTGAAGCTCTAGTATCTAATAAGGATGATGAAATCATAAGGTTAACTGGTATTCAACAAAATATGACAGATCAACTAGGTTATGCACATCATGAAGAAATTCTAAAGAATGATTAAAATCAATCATTCAAACTTGTAGTATCTAGGTTGACTGGTGAACTTGAAACAGAAAAGAAATCCAAAGAATCATTAGAGAAAAGTTATGAAGCATCAAAGATGCTGGATGAGCAACTGAATACAAGAAGACTCTACAAAGATGGAGGACTCAGTTACAAAGGAAAAGAATCAACCGAGAAAGGAATTCATACTACCGAGAGAGGAGAATCATCAAAACAAGCTGGAAAAAGGAATAACATCAAAAGGAAGAAGCGTATTTGCTACTACTGTGGAAATAAAGGTCATATTGCCAACATATGGCAGATCAGAAAAGGTAAGCAATCGAATATCTCTAAGTCCAATGGATATTGTTATAATTGCAATAAATATGGTCACACACCTAATCAATGTAGGACAAAGTCTGTTCACAACCATCAGAAGGCAAAATTCAAAGGGTTTTGTAAAAACTGCAATAGATATGGACATAGTACCGAGAAGTGCTGGTTTAAGCAAAAGAACTACATGAAGTATCCACACTGAGAAAACACTAGAGGTTACCGAACTCACACAGATCCTTATCGACAATATGCAGCAGTACCATGGGATTACAATACAAGGATATGGTGCAAATGTTGTGGAAGATATGGACATATAAGTGCCAATTGTTTTATAAGGTTTGGAATGAACAACTGGAGATCATGGAGAAATCCTGGTATGGCATGTTTTCATTCTCACAAAGCTGGACATTTAGCTGGAGATTGCAGAGATCAACCAAGAAGAGACACTGAAGACATAAAAGAAAAATTCAAGATGATTTGGAAAAAGAAAGAAATTATGTCTGATGAAGAAAGCACCTTACCTACCGGGTTAGGTGCACCTATTTCAAATTAGTCAAGGAAAGGTATGAAGGGACTACATTCTTTAAAAGTTAAATCATAACAATTCCTATTCTATTATGTACAAAATTCAAAATCTGCATAGTTAAGATGCAATTAGTCAGTTTATATACTATAAAGGAAACCTGTCAAGTTGGTGTATAAAGGAAACTTGTCAAGTCGGTTAATAACGCTAAGTTGGTTATTGGGTGAAAAATGAAAATGGAATAAATTGGTAAAAGGTGAATCGAGTGCATTTAATATCTTGGCCTAACTTGCACGGAGCCCGATAAGTTATTTTTGAGTAGTTAAAAGCAATTTCATGGTCATTTTCAATCACCCAAGTTTTCGAGAAGTAGAGCAGAGCGAATCAAAGCGATTAAACTTCACTCAGAGTGAATTTCGATATATTTACATCAATCTATTCACACTGTTTAGCTAGTTTCTGATCTAGTCAAATTGCTATTGTCTACCGAGTGTGAAGAGTTAGTCACTTATAAACCCTAAGGATAACTTGTCAAATCTTACCTGAGATCTACCATGGCGCCCAAGATCCAAGACCCTATAGTTGTCCAAAATGTGGAGAAGCCCTCGCTGAAATATTCCCTAACTCTTAAAGTTGCCTCAGAATCGGATGATAAAACTGCATTTTCACTCATCCTGGATCGAGTCTTGCTAGTAGAAGATGTCAGATTCTTTACCAAATGCCATGTTGAGGAACTCGATCATATAGAGATTAGTGACACATATGATGAACTGTGCACTGATGGCAAACTGGATAGTAAGTTTGAGCACATCAAAATCAAGGGATTAACTGAAGCCCTAGTTTATCCTCATGTGTTCAAACCCTAGTGGGTTAAGTTTGTATTGAGCAGAGTACGTGATGACTTAATGTGGCTACAAGAGAAACCGTTCAAGATCATGAAGGAATTCATTCACTTGATCACCGGATATGCCATCTACGATCATGCTCGAGCATAGGAAATGATATCACAAAAGGAGCTAATCAGTCTAACTGGAGTAGAATCTGATTACCGAGGACTGAAATTGAATAATGTCACTAATGCTGAACTAAAATTTGCAATCAAAGTTATTGGTTACCGTTTCTTCCAAATTGCAAGGGAAAATAGTGTACCATGTGCTGCAGTGGACCTGGCCTACAAAATAGTGAACAAGGGAATGAAAGTAGACTTATGTGAAGTGCTACTAAAGAACTTGTTTGGGAACCTGAACACAATAAGGAAGCCAAAGAAGAACAACTCGGCAAACACACTAAAGTTCTATTCACTACTTGTATGTATGTTTTTCTATTTTGATAAGTTCTTTCCCTCAGTCAATAAAGTATTATGGGAGCTAGACCAACCTATCACCCATCAGATCAATGACTACATCAAGAAGTTAGCAAATAACTTTAATGATATCATGGATGATTACTTTAGCAAATTCCAAGAGAAAATGAACAACAGGTACAGGATCCCACCATAGCTGGTCGAAAAATACAAAGACAATATATGTTTTGAAGTCGACACTGATTATTGCTATGTAAATGCTATTGAACCAAGGACTCAATCATTGCAACCAATGGGTTGTGAGATTGATTATGATATCACATAGGAAAAAATTGATGCCTATCTATCATTGCCAGGGCATGCAACTGAACTAAGGTATGGAACCTATGAATAGGTGAAGGAGAAAGTAAAAATGAGCATTGTAGTTCCTAAGGCTACAAGAAAAGCTACAAAGATGATAAAGGCTTTATCTGAGAAATTCGGAGAAGAATCCTCCTCTACACCTATCAAAGGCAATCTTGGCATTACCAAAGAGGAGACAGAAGCTCAAGAGGCTGTAATAACATTGAGCACAGAGTTGCCAAAGGGTAAAGTTCTGAAAAGAAAGAAATAGGACATCACAAAGGCCCTACCGACTCCACCAACAAAGAGACCCAACACCAGAGCATCAACTGCATCACCGAGCAAGAAACAAAAGACTGTTGCCATTCCTAAGGTAACTAAGACTTACAAGAAATCTACTCGGAGATTCATTTTGGCAAAAGAGTCAAGTGATACAGAGTCTGATAATGCAAACAAATTCCAAATTGTGAAAAGCAAAAAGGTAAATATTCACAGTGTTGAAAACTTTTGTGCCAGTCTAAAAGAATACGGTGGATTTGCAGGATTCAGATATGTTAAGTATGAGACTAGGAATAATGATGAGAAACAACAGATTGAAGAAGTTGTCATATGTACACTTCTAAAGTTTCAGTTAGCACCGTTAGAACTAGCAAAGTCACTTCCGAGTGAACTCTACTCACATATTGATAACAGATTGAAATATGCAATGGATTTGGAGAGACAAATAAGAGAAAGAAGTCTAGTCCATCTATTTCCTGACATGTCCGTAGCTAAAATTAAGGAGCATTTGTCCACATACAATTCAAAATTTTTTGTGAAACAAAGAGCCTTAAAATTGATGAATGGGCTATATATTGATGTGGAAAATGAGACTAAAGCCAAGTGGTAGGAGATCTTCAAACAAAAGGATGTCGGTGAACAATCTCAAATTGAAATTGTTGATGTCAGTGAGCAAGATCCAGATGTCACCGAGCAAGGTCCAGACCTGGTTGACACTATACAAATTGATGAAGATGTAATGGATGAAGCCGCACCGGAGCAAGAAATGATAGAAGGCACCACTTATGTAAAACTTGTCTCTAGTGAATCTATCTTAGAACAAGTTCAGCCTTATCTGCCAATGAAGCCACCAGTCTCAACCAAAGCTCCCAAGGACACCGAGCAAGCTACCGAAGGCAACACATCTGAAGCTGTAGGTGACACAACAAAAGATCAGACGTCTCAAGAATAGACAAGCACTGCAAATATTACAACTGATACCCCTAGCATCAAGCCACCCAAAGACACTGCAACTGCTACAGGAATAGACCAAAGTGTTGCATCTACCAAGCAACCTACCGAGGGTCAGCAAGCCTCACAAGCACTTGTCTTAGTGCCATAGACCAAAGGCAAAGAGAAGAAAGTGAGAAAGCATGGTTTTAAATTTGACTTATCAAAACCGATCGTGTTGCCCAATGTAGACATTTCCAAATTGAAAGGGCAAGCACTCACTAACTTTGGTGAACTATGCAAAGCAAAGGCCGAATAGGAGAAGCAACTGGCCATACAGAAAAAGAATAAAGTACTTCAGAAGGTTAGGACACTACTCACATAAATGCTACCATCAGCAACAGTGTCAACCGATGCAGCCATCCATATTCAGTTAGGTGAACTCCTTAATCAGATTGAAACATCTGGAGTTGATGCATCCGAGTAATTAAGCAAGCTCAAGGATAAAGAGCTTACAAAGAAAATGATAGAGGAAGTACAAAAATCAATTGCTGTTGCCAAGGTAAAACTTGTCAAATTCATTGCTGAGTTGTACCCTCAACTCAAGCACATTCTTTATTTATTATAGAAATTGTGTACATTTTCTTTATTTATTAAAGATATCAAAAATAAAACTGATGCCATTGAGAAAGAGATCACCGATATCTCATCTAAGTTGACCACTAAGCCTAGTTCAATTCAGAATTTTTACAAAAAGCTACAACAACTCATGGCTCAACAATTAGAACTGAGGAAAGAAGAGCAAAAAATTAGGATGAATATAATGACCCTTCAAACATTATTCCTTCCACATCTCTCATCAGTACAGGAATAGCTCAACCGAGCTACAAGCTTATCAACTACACAAGAGGGAAGCACTCTTGATGGCTTGATATCACTCTTATCTGATTTTCAAGCACAAAACTCCTTAATGGAAAGTCTTAAGAACTCACTCTCAGTCGCCCTAACCGATGCTCGGACCAAGTATAAGACTATTTTTGATCAATTACCACCTCCGAATGGAAATTAATTTTTTAATGTTTGTCAAAAAGGGGGAGTAATATTATGATACTACAAAGAGGAAAGCCCAACAAAGGGGGAGTAATTCTACACTTGGAGAGTAATACAATTTTGATAGCACAATTTTCAATATTGTATACAATGGGAGTATACCGAGCAGAATATACAGAGCATTTAGAGCACACAAGTACAGAACAGAACCGAACATGCAAAATTCAGAGCTATCTGCATATAATGATAAGGGGAGTATATCTGCATATACTATTTTATTGACTATTGTACATATTGTCAAGTATAGTCATTTTGCAAGTATATACTTTTTGAGTTATGACATTGTAAGTAGTTTTTGTCAAACATCTCAACTAATGTCAAAAGGGGAGATTGTTACTACTTATCAAATTGCCATTAGTTTCATATCCAAAGTCATAGTATATATTCTAGTCAGTTAGTATTACCGAATCATGCAGTCGGTAGACAAAGAGAAGTTAGTATGATTAGTCCAGTCGGTTACAGAAGAAAGCAGTCACAGAACACAGTATTCACCGAGCTGTTTACCGAGTAAAGTTTCATGGCTACCAAGTGGTAAAGTTAACTCACGGAGTTGATATTCACCAAGGGAAATGTTTTACCACATACATTCAACCTAGACATGCACATGAAAACATGTTACAAGATCGCGGCACATCTAACCATTTTTGCATTGGAAATTGCGTTAGGAGATTGTTTATGATTACAAGGTCAATCTAACCAATGAGATATTCTATTTTGTTATTCATTCGAAGAATCTTTTTGTAAGATTGAAGCAATGAATCAGATCACCGCTGTAAGAGATCTATTTATACAACATGATTCTAGGGTTAGATATAAGATATGCAACAAGAGAAACAAGTGTGTGTGTATGCGTGAAGGAAGACTGTTACAGAGACATAGAGAGGTCACCGAGAAGGTTATCAGTGAACAGTCGATGAACAGAGTAAATAGAAGGGTTTATTGAGTTTCATTATGTGTTACTGAGATATGCTACAAGCTAGGTAATCTTATTCAGAGCACATAGAATCTACTTTAGAATTTCATATGTAAAGTTGCAGATATTTGTAATGATTTTATTGTAATATTTTGAAGTTGTAAGAGAAACCTTTAACAGGGTAAAAGACTCTAACCAAGTCTATAAATTTTAAATCCTTTAACCAGGTGCTACACTTATATAGTGTTGTAAAAATCCTTTAGTAAGGTAGATCTAACTGATCTTGATACTCCTAACAGGGTAAGCTATCAAAAATAGCTAAATGTAGGTCTAACTGAGCATTCTTTATTATTGCAGTAGTGAAGTTGTGGGTGCCATCTCCACCATAGTTTTTCTCTTTAACCAAGAGTTTCTGCATGACCAAAATATATGTGTTATGGAGTGAATCATGTATGATTGTTATGTGTTGATTTTAGTTTTATTTTATGTTACTGCACTATTCTGTTTATGCATAATAGTAAGGTTATTATTAGAGAAAAGTTTTGGAGTACTGATTCACCCCTCCCCTCTCAGTACATTAGCTTTCTATATTGGGCCTAACAATTGGTATCAGAGCTACAATCTTGGAAAAGGGTTTAACTACCTAAAGAGAAAGATCTTAGCAATGGAAGGCTACAAACAATCTCGGAGGATTTTACATCTTCAAGAAGAGCTAGATAATGCAAATCAAGTGATTGCAGATACGTAGAGGCAAATGCAAAAATCTCTGAAAGTAAGGAAAAGATTATCTGATGACTTGCAAGATTCTCAAGAGCTAGTGGAACAAATCGAGACATCATTTGAGAATAGTATATCTAAAGAGACTGAAGAAATGATTGGAATGTTGAAAGAAAAGAACAAAGCATTGGTTGATCAACTAAAAGCAATGAAAAGAGAACACGAACATTTCAGTACACAAATGACTGAAAGTCTAGATGGGTTAAGGATAGCTGAGGATAAAGCAAGAGATCTACAAAGAGAGATACAACAACTTGAAGCTCTAGTATCTGATAAGGATGATGAAATCATAAGGTTAACTGGTATTCAACAAAATATGATAGATCAACTAGGTTATGCACATCATGAAGCAATTCTAAAGAATGATGAAAATCAATCATTGAAACTTGTAGTATCAAGGTTGATTGGTGAACTTGAAATAGAAAAGAAATCCAAAGAATCATTGGAGAAAAGTTATGAAGCATCAAAGATGTTGGATGAGCAACTGAATACAAGAAGACTCTACAAAGATGGAGGACTTGGTTACAAAGGAAAAGAATCAACCAAGAAAGGAATTCATACTACCAAGAGAGGAGAATCATCAAAACAAGCTGGAAAAAGGAATGACATCAAAAGGAAGAAGCCTATTTGCTACTACTATGGAAATGAAGGTCATACTGCCAACATATGCCAGATCAGAAAAGGTAAGCGATCAAATATCTCTAAGTGCAATGTATATTGTTATAATTGCAATAAATATGGTCATACACCTAACCAATGTAGGACAAAGTCTATTTACAACAATCGAAAGGCAAAATTCAAAGGGTTTTGTAAAAAATGCAATAGATATGGACATAGTACCGAGAAGTGCTGGTTTAAGCAAAAGAACTACATGAAGTATCCACACCGAGCAAACACTAAAGGTTACCAAACTCACATAGATCCTTATCGACAATATGCAACAGTACCATGGGATTACAATACAAGGATATGGTGTGAATGTTGTGGAAGATATGGACATATAAGTGCCAACTATTTTATAAGGTTTGGAATGAACAACCGGAGATCATGGAGAAATCTCGGTATGGCATGTTTTCATTGTCACAAAGCTAGACATTTAGCTAGAGATTGTAGAGATAAGTTGAGAAGAGACACTGAAGACATAATTGAAAAATTCAAGATGATTTAGAAAAAGAAAGAAATTATGTCTGATGAAGAAAGCACTTTACCTACCGAGTTAGGTGCACCTATTTCAAATTAGTCAAGGAAAGGTATGAAGGGACTGCATTCTTTAAAAGTTAAATCATAACAGTTCCTATTCTATTATGTACAAAATTCAAAATCTGCATAGTTAAGATGCAATTAGTCAGTTTATATACTATACAGGAAACCTGTCAAGTTGGTGTATACAGGAAACTTGTCAAGTCAGTTAATAAAGCTAAGTTGGGTATTGGGTGAAAACAAAAAATGGAGTAAATCGGTAAAAGGTGAACCGAGTGCATTTAATATCTTGACCTAACTTGCACGGAGCCCGATAAGGTATTTTTGAGTACTTAAAAGTGTTTTCGCAATCATTTTCATTCACCCAAGTTTTTGAGAAGCAGAGCAGAGCGAATCAAAGCGATCAAACTTCACTCAGAGCGAATTTAGAGGTATTTACATCAATCTATTCACATTGTTTAGCTGGTTTCTGATCTAGTCAAATTGCTATTGTCTATTGAGTGTGAAGTGTCAGTCACTTATAAACCCTAAGGATAACTTGTCAAATCTTACCTAAGATCTACCATGGCACCCAAGATCCAAGATTCTATAGTTGTCCAAAATGTGGAGAAGCCCTCGCTGAAATATTCCCTAACTCCTAAAGTTGCCTTAGAACTGGATGATAAAACTGCATTTTCACTCATCCCGGATCGAGTTTTGTTAGTAGAAGATGTTAGATTCTTTACCAAATGCCATGTTGAGGAACTTGGTCATGTAGAGATTAGTGACACATATGATAAACTGTGCACTGATGGCAAACTAGATAGTAAGTTTGAGCACATCAAAATCAAGGGATTAACTGAAGCCCTAGTTTATCCTCATGTGTTCAAACCCCAGTGAGTTAAGTTTGTATTGAGCAGAGTACATGATGATTTCATGTGTCTACAAGAGCAACCATTCAAGATCACAAAGGAAGTCATTCACCTAATCACCTGATATCCCATCTACGATCATGCTCGAGCATAGAATACGATATCACAAAAGGAGCTAATCAGTCTAACTAGAGTAGAATCTGATTACCGAGGACTGAAATTGAATAATGTCACTAATGCTGAACTAAAATTTGCAATCAGAGTTATTGGTTACTGTTTCTTCCAATCTGCAAGGGAAAATAGTGTACCATGTGCTGCAGTGGACCTAGCCTACAAAATAGTGAAGAAGGGAATGAAAGTAGACTTATATGAAGTGCTAATAAAGAGCTTGTTTGAGAACTTGAACACAATAAGGAAGCCAAAGAAGAACAACTCAGCAAACACACTAAAGTTTGGTTCACTACTTGTATGTATGTTTTTCTATTTTGAGAAGTTCTTTCCCTCAGTCGGTAAAGTAGTATGGGAGCTACACCGACCTATCACCCATCAGATCAATGACTACATCAGGAAGTTAGGAGATAACTTTAATGATATCATGGATGATTACTTCAACAAATTCCAAGAGAAAATGCACAACAGGTATAGGATCCCACCATAGCTGGTCGAAAAATACAGAGACAATATATGTTTTGAAGTCGACACTGATTATTGCTATGTAAATGCTATTGAACCGAGGACTCAATCATTGCAAAAAATGGGTTATGAGACTGATTATGATATCAGACAACAACAAATTGATGCCTATATATCATTGCCAAGGCATGCAACTAAACTAAGGTATGGAACCTATGAAGAGGTGAAGGAGAAAGTAAAAATGAGCATTGTAGTTCCTAAGGCTACAAGAAAAGCTACAAAGATGATAAAGGCTTTATTTGAGAAATTCAGAGAAGAATCCTCCTCTACACTTGTCAAAGGCAATCTTGCCATTACCGAAGAAGAGATAGAAGCTCAAGAGGTTGCAATAACATTGAGCACAGAGCTGCCAAAGGGTAAAGTTCTGAAAAGAAAGAAATAGGACATCACAAAGGCCCTACCAACTCCACCAACAAAGAGACCCAACACTAGAGCATTAGCTGCATCACCGAGCAAGAAACAAAAGACTGTTGCCATTCCTAAGGTAACTAAGACTTACAAGAAATCTATTTGGAGACTCATTTTGGCAAAATAGTCGAGTGATATAGACTCTGATGATGCAAACAAATTCCAAATTTTGAAAAGTAAAAAGGTAAATATTCACAGTGTTGAAAACTTTTGTGCCAATCTCAAAGAATACGGCGGATTTGCAGGATTCAGATATGTTAAGTATGAGACTAGGAGTAGTGATGAGAAATGATAGATTGAAGAAGCTGTCATATGTACACTTTTGAAGTTTTGGTTAGCACCATTAGAACTAGCAAAGTCACTTCTGAGTGAACTCTACTCACATATTGATAACAGATGGAAATATGCAGTGGATTCAGAAAGACAAATAAGAGAAAGAAGTCTAGTCCATCTATTTCCTGACATGTCCGTACCTGAAATCAAGGAGCATTTGTCCACATACAATTCAAAATTTCTTGTGAAACAGAGAGCCTTAAAATTGATGAATGGGCTATATATTAATGTGGAAAATGAGACTAAAGCCAAGTGGCAGGAGATCTTCAAACAAAAGGATGTCAGTGAGCAATCTCAAATTGAAATTGTTGATGTCACCGAGCAAGGTCCTGACTCGGTTGACACTATACAAAATGATGAAGATGTAATGGATGAAGCCGCACCAGAGCATTAAATGATTGAAGGCACCACTTATGTAAAGCTTGTCTCTAGTGAATCTATCTTAGAACAAGTTCAGCCTTATCTGCTAATGAAGCCACCAGTCTCAACCAAAGCTCCCAAGGACACCAAGAAAGCTACCAAAGGCAACACATCTGAAGCTGCAGGTGACATAACAAAAGATCAGACGTCTCAAGAACAGACAAGCACTGCAAATATTACAACTAAGACCCCTAGCATCGAGCCACCCAAAGACAGTGCAACTGCTACAGGAACAAACCAAAGTGTTGGATCTACCGAGCAACCTACTGAGGGTCAGCAAGCCTTACAAGCACTTGTCTTAGTGCCATAGACCAAAGGCAAAGAGAAGAAAGTGAGAAAGCATGGTTTTAAATTTGACTTATCAAAACAGATCGTGTTGCCCAATGTAGACATTTCCAAATTGAAAGGGAAAGCACTCACTGACTTCAGTGAATTATGCAAAGAAAAGGCCAAATAGGAGAAGCAACTAGCCATAAAGAAAAGGAATAAAGTACTTCAAAAGGTTAGGACACTACTCACAGAAATACTACCATCAGCAATAGTGTCAACCGATGCAGCCATCTATATTTAGTTGGATGAACTCCTTAATCAGATTGAAACATCTGGAGTTCATGCATCCAAGTACTTAAGCAAGCTCAAGGATAAAGAGCTTACAACAAAAATGATAGAGGAAGTACAAAAATCAATTGCTATTGCCAAGGTAAAACTTGTCAAATTCATTGCTGAGTTGTCCTCTCAACTCAAGCACATTTTTTATTTATTCTAGAAATTGTGTACATTTTCTTTATTTATTAAAGATATCAAAAATAAAACTGATGCCATTGAGAAAGAGATCACCGATCTCTCATCTAAGTTAACCACTGAGCCTAATTCAGTTAAATTTTTTTACAAAAAGCTACAATAGTTCATGGCTCAACAGTTAGAACTGAGGAATGAAGAGCATAAAATTAGGATGGATATAATGACCCTTCAAACATTATTCCTTCCACATCTCTCATCAGTACAGGAACAACTCAACCGAGCTACAAGCTTATCAACTGCACAAGAGGGAAGCACTCTTGATGGCTTGATATCACTCTTATCTGATATTCAAGCACAAAACTCCTTAATGGAAAGTGTCAAGGACTCACTCTCAGTTGCCCTCACCGATGCTCGGACCAAGTATAAGACTATTTTTGATCAGTTACCACCTCCGAATGGAAATTAAGTTTTTAATGTTTGTCAAAAAGGGGGAGTAATATTATGATACTACAAAGAGGAAAGCCAAGCAAAGGGGGAGTAATTCTACACTTGGAGAGTAATACAGTTTTGATAACACAATTTTGAGTATTGTATACAAGGGGAGTATACCGAGCAGAATATACAGAGCATTCAGAGCATACAAGTATAAAACAGAACCGAACATGCAAAATTTAGAGTTATTTGCATATAATGATAAGGGGAGTATATCTGCATATACTATTTTATTGACTATTGTACATATTGTCAAGTATAGTCATTTTGCAAGTATATAGTTTTTGACTTATGACTTTGTAAGTAGTTTTTGTCAAACATCTCAACTAATGTCAAAAGGGGAGATTGTTACTACTTATCAAATTGCCATTAGTTTCATATCCAAATTCATAGTATATATTCTAGTCAGTTAGTATTACCAAATCATGTAGTCGGTACACACAAAGAAGTTAGTATGAACAGTCCAGTCGGTTACAGAAGAAAGTAGTCACAAAACACAGTATTCACCGAGCTGTTTACCGAGTAAAGTTTCATGGCTAATGAGTGGTAAAGTTATCTCACTGAGTTGATATTCACCGAGTGAAACATTTTTCGAGATACATTGAACCTGGACATGCACATGAAAACATGTTACAAGATCGAGGCACATCTAACTATTTTTGCATTGGAAATTGCATTAGGAGATTGTGTATGATTACAAGGTCAATCTAACCAATGAGATATTTTATTTTATTATTCATTCGAAGAATCTTTTTCTAAGATCAAAGCAATGAATCAGATCACTGCTGTAAGAGATCTATTTATACAGCATGATTCTAGGGTTAGATATAAGATATGCAACAAGAGAAACAAGTGTGTGTGTATGCATGAAGGAAGACTATTGTAGAGACACAGAGAGGTCACCAAGAAGGTTATCAGTGAACAGTCGATGAATAGAGTAAACAGAAGGGTTTATCGAGTTTCATTATGGGTTATGGAGGTATGCTACAAGCTAGGTAATCTTATTCAGAGCACATAGAATCTGCTTTAGCATTTCAGATGTAAAGTTGCAGATATTTGTAATTATTTTATTGTAATATTTTGAAGTTGTAAGAGAAACCTTTAATAGGCTAAAAGACTCTAACCAAGTCTATAAATTGTAAATCCTTTAACCAGGTGCTACACTTATATAGTGTTGTAAAAATCCTTTAGTAAGGTAGATCTAACTGATCTTGATATTCCTAACAGGGTAAGCTATCAGAAATAGCTAAATGTAGGTCTAACCGAGCATTCTTTATTATTGCAGTAGTGAAGTTGTGGGTGCCATCCCCACATAGTTTTTCTCTCTAACCAAGAGTTTCTACGTGACCAAAATATATGTGTTATGGAGTGAATCATATATGATTGTTATCTGTTGATTTTAGTTTTATTTTATGTTACTGCACTATTCTATTTATGCATAAAAGTAAGGTTATTATCAGAGAAAAGTTTTGGAGTACTGATTCACCCCTCCCCTCTCAGTACATTAGCTTTCTATATTGGGCCTAACACTAGTAGCCGTGAGAGCTAACTTTTTCAACTTGTAGCCGTCACATGGAATATCGTAAGACCTTCATTTCTTTTTAGAAGTGTAAAATGGACACTTAGCTATGTAGAACTAAGGTTTGAAGGCGTATGGATTTATAATTTTGAATTCATTTTAATAATTTAATAGATATATATAATCAATTTTATTGGGTTAAGATATTTATTTTAGTTAATTTTTAAAATTTTGAACCATAGCATTACTATTTACATCTAATATATAATACTTTTAAAATTATGAACCCTTGTGAAAAAGTGAAATGAATTGCAGATGTGATTTTTAATTGAAAAGGGAATAACATACAAAATAAGCTATATTTAAAATAATTTTCTTGTCAATTCCGTAATCTATTGATCTATTTTTGTTTCCTTGTCTTTAAAGAGTTTAGTTTTACTATCCTTCTTATATTTATTAATTATTATAAAAAGTAGGAATCTATATTGACCTAGAATTTATTCATTTATATAAAGTTTGTAAAACTTTATTGTAAATAATATTCACTAAGATGATCTATTTACTTATTACCAAAAATAGAGTTACCTTTAATTTTATTATTTAATATGTCAAAAAATTCTTCTGAACTTACAAAGTATTTACCCTATATACCCTTTTAGTAGTTACAATATCGTTTTATAAAAATGATATTCTTTGGGTTATTAATCAATTTTTTTATATTTAATAGGAATATTAGAATGGAAAGAAATTGGTAGGTATTCATGACTAGTAAAATGTTCAAAATTAAAAGATGCAAGTAAAGGAACCCAACCAAAATAAGAAACACAACACACATTCTATCACTAAGATAGGATGATATACTATGATGTTGGAGGGATTCTCCTATTGAAAAACTATATAGAGGTAAATTTAGCAAAAAGAGAATTATAGACCTCCTATCCATTCTAATGTTATTTGATTGTAAGTGACAACACTCCTCCCTAACTAATAATATATGTAGAAAATAAACCATGACAATGACCTACATGTACCTTAATTCCCCTCCATAAGAAATAAGTGTAGTCCATTCATTAAGAAGGAGGCATCAGGAAGTAGCTCCAACTAGATGGGTGATTCCACTAGTGGGAAGATAATAAAAAGATGTTTTGAGTAGAATAATGATGATAATACAAAGAACACTCCTTAAGTTCTTGATGAGGTACTAGAAGCACATAAAAATTTTAGTGTTAAGTTCATTATCTATTTCTACATTTTAAATAAAAATACGTACAAACATAGATCTACATTGCGAAAAAATCTATAGCATTTCTATTTAAAATAACATAATTTTTAGCAAGATAAATTTGAATACAATATTTAGAGAAATTTTAAATTTTAACAATGTAACTATTCCATGAGATTGTATCTCACAAAAGAACAATTTAATATGAAATATATCTTAGATTAAATGAAGGGAAAAATTATTTGTCCACTTTGAAACATTTTAAAAATTAGGGAAGTCCCACTGCAGTGTTTAAATGACTCCAATATTAAAAAAGATAGAAAGTTTATGATGATAAAATAATTATTCATAATATTTTACATGAGTTAGAAGTCCTAGGTAAAATAAATAGTAGGATAAATTTTAAATTAAAAAAATAAATATGCAAGACTATTTTAAAAAGAGAATTTTGTACCTATCACATATCATAGTTATAAAAGACATGGGAGAAAATACTAAGCACCCTAGAAGGATTATCTATAATTCCTAGATATAATGTTGAAATTTAATTTCCAATATTGCCACACAACTATTAAAATTATTTTTTCTCTCTCTCTCTCTCATTACATATATATAGTTTTCTATTCATCTCTTTAATTGAAGAAAACGTAGATAGAATATAATTATTTGATTAAAAAGAGTAAATTTTAGGTTAATGTTTTTCCTCTCTATAGGAGACCTAGTATACAACGTGGAGGTATATTAAATATTTCTTTATGTTTTTTATTTGCACTTTAATATAGTAGTTTTACTTGCAATACCAATATGAATATAATGTTGAAAATTTAAATATTGTATCCATTTCCATTTCTCCATTAAATTAGATATTATATTATACATACTTAATATGGTCAACTCAATAATAATATTCTAGTTTTACACAACATTTTAAAGTAATTTGAATTGTATTTTTAACAATTTATATGGTTATTTGTCTTAATATCTATTTTGTAGGTTGATTTGGTTGGTTTTTCTTGTTAATTTTATTATCATAAAATATTAATATTAACTTGGAATGTGTTTTGAATGTAGTGGGAAGCTAATATAGATGCCTACATGAAAGAAGCAGAGTGGCTTGATATGGGTTATACACCATCTTTTGAGGAATATTTGGAGATTGGAAAAGTGAGTGTTGGGTCTTGTGTTGTGACCTTACAACCCGTGTTAACTTTAGATGCCCTTCTTTCGGATAAAATTCTCAAAGAAATTGATTATCCATCAAGGTTTGATGAGTTATTATGCTTAACCCTCAAATTAAGAGGTGACACAAGGAATTTTAAGTTATGTTATATATTTGAAAAATGTAACATTCATAGCCTCATGTTGCTTTGTATATGACCAATCAAAATATATTTTCGTTAGCCATAATTTACATCTCACAAAAAAATAATGTTTATGTGAAGGCTGAGGCGAATTGTGGAGAAGTGGTATCATGTATAACATGTTACATGAAAGACCACCCTGCATCCAATGAGAAAGATGCACTGAACTATCTCAATTCTTTAATTGATGAAAGACTTAAAGAATTGAATTGGGAATATTTGAAACTAGATAATGTTCCATTAATTAGCAAAGAGAATGCATATAATATATCAAAAGGTCTTCAACTTTTGTACAAAGAAAGAGATGGATTTACTATCTCTAGGATTGAGACAAGGAATCTTATTAGAAAAATTATGATTGAACCAATACCAATATGAATTTTGAATTGGTTTATATATTTATAAGTGGAATATCATCATGTAATAGAGTCTCCTACCTTCATCAATATTATATATATTGAAAATATGTAGCTTATCATAATTTGTTATTTTATAGAATAAAAGTCACCATATTTTCTTTGTTAATTTATATCAACTTGTAAGGTTTTCCAAAATATAAATATCTTTGGGTGAATTTGTTAAATTTAGTTTCATAATATTATTATTGTTTGGGACTACAAATAATTACCACTTGTCCTACAACTATAATTAAATGTCACTCCCTAACTTTTACTCAAATTGATATAATTTAATAATTACTTATGTTATAAAAATGTCATGCTTGTTTAATGATAAATCTATTTAAATATATAAAGCAATTTATGTTTCTAAAAAAGGTGGGGAATCAGTTACAAGCCTCACCTAGAATAATTTTTTAAGGAAACAAAATAATTAGGAGTTCAAACCTCAAAATAATTTCTACAATCTCAATTGAAGAATTTGGTGATAATTAAACCTATCAAAGTCATACAAGACTACTAAACAAACAAGACTAACAATAATTAAAAATAATGATGATTCATCATCTCAAAATACTTTGTTTTTTCTCTAAGAGTGAGGAAAATAAGTTAAAATGAGCTCTCCGTAGTTGAATAAATGTCTACATTGATTAAACCCTTGACATAAAAATGAAACATTTTTTTTTGGTTAATGTTTTTCTCTCACTATTCTTCTTATTTGAAGGATTGGTGAGATATTTGAACCAAATGAGAGGAAATACCAATCCATTTACTAACTCTTGTGCTAAAGGAAGAATCCTAAACTCCATAATATTTACCCTGAAAACCCTTGGAGTCATATTTAAGATGAAAATTATCAAAAGGGAATTTATTACCATTATTATTCTCATTTATTTCCTTTTTGTTCCCATGTATTCATCCTTGATTAGCTTTGGGACTACAATTTACTTTTTAATTAGAAAATTAAAAAAATTCTAGTTATTTATTTGTAAGAATTTGTCTACAACTATTCAAAAATTTACTTTTAATTGAAAAAGTTCTAGCTATATAATTGTAATAATTTGTCTACAAACAATTCATCTTCCTTAAATTTCAATTATTGAAAAACAAAAAATTCAACATTAGTGTCACTTGATACATCCAAGTCACCATCACTTTTTCTTCTTAAAGAATAGGTAGTGTTCTAAAAACATTATCTATTGATTATCAAATATTATTTTTTGCGTATGCCTTCTTATACATCATATATTTAACTAAAAGAAACTATATAATAAACAGTCCATGTATATAATGTTATACATTGAATTATCATAAGGTAAACTTTAAATATTAGTCTCATAATTAATATCGAGACCTAAAATATTAAGGCATTGCCTATATCAAACAAGGTTTTCTATAAAATTATAGAACAATAGTTTTAATACATACCATATGGTTTTTTTAGAAATATGATGAAAGAAGAAAAACTATTATGTCTATGAAAAAACATTAAAAACCATTACCCTAAAATTTTTGGAGAGATTATCATTCCATCATGAAGTTATAGAATTCAAGGGATTGAGCAAGGAAACTATCCAACCACACATAAGAATGTTCAAACTTGAGAAATGAAGAATAACAAGATTGAAATGCAATCCTAGACAAAACTTACAATGAGTTGCTATAAATTGATGATCAACCGATATGATATAATGTACAAATGAGCTTGCTTATATTGGCAAGTGAGGAGGGAGTAGTTACAACTACCCTATGACACAATTAAATTTATAATGTTGACTTATCTCTATCTAGAATGACACCTAAGATAACTAACCTAAACAATATTAAATGATTGTGTCATGTGACAACTAAGGCATTCTAGAAGTAAATTTAACATGTGTGAATAGGTTCTAACCAATATCAAGTTAGTAAATATCATTATTCACACAAACACTCCCCTTAAATGCAACTTAAGGAGAAAAAATATAATGCAAAACTAATTATGAAGGTGCAATTTTTATAGTTCTTGACAACTAGGCCATGTTAGATACCCATGCACAACTAATCATGCAACTAGGAAATTTACACAAAATTGAGACCAAAAGCAATGATGGTGAAGAATTTGCATGAACACATGAAAAATAATCTTCACGAGATTACCATCAGGTAAATAAGGGAGTGTAAAGTGGAAAATTTGGGAGCTTAGCAAATTCTCCACTTGAAAGGGGAAAATCACTGAGCTCAATTTTCACTTAGAGAAAATTTACATTCAAAAGAGGGGTTGAATCTACTAGATCGAATCCTAAATGATGCAAGGACTGAATACTAAGTAGATTGGTTGAAATTGGAATGTGGTTGACCCTATTTTGTAAGTTGCATAAGTCAAGTGTTGAAATTGAAGACAAAATAGGTGAAAATAGTGAGCTTGTAATGCCCTACCAAGAAACCCCGAAGGGATAAAGCTAAAACACACGAATGGAGTGCAAATATTTTTTTTTTAAAATAAGACAACATAATGATACAATGAGTTATCAAAAGTTCAGATAACACAGCGTAAGACTAAACAAAACCTAAGGAGTTTCCCAACATGATTACTTATTTTAACATCTAACTCTACTCATGACATTTGATCCAATTAAGAAGGTTAACTTAATTTCATGTTATTACTTTAAACAAGGATATAATTTGTTCAGTAAATTAAAATTATAGATAATAGGACGCATTCATCCATTATGGTTGAAGATGGGGCTAACATGAGGAAATTTACCCATTAAAATTAAAACATAGATAACATATGAATTCATCCATTAAGGTTAAAATATAGATAACTTGATGAGTTCATCCATTATAGTTAAAATATAGCTAATATGATGAAGCTCATTTATTAAGGTTAAACTATAGATAACTTGATGAGTTCATCCATTATAGTTAAAATATAGCTAATATGATGAAGTTGATTTATTAAGGTTAAAATGTAGATAACATAATGAAGTTCATCCATTAGAGTTACAATTTAGATGACATGATGAGTTCATCCATTAAGGTTAATAATATAGATACCATGGTGAGTCCATCCAATAATTTTTAACCATTCATTACGTCCAATTTTACATTAAACACATGCCATGCATCTAGTTCCAAAACACACTTTAATTTCATCATAAACTAATGAGTTCTTTTCATGCATACTTATTTTCATTAACAATAACTGTATACCTTCTGCTAATTAAAACTATTCTCTTTCATGATCTATATTACTGCATTTAAAAGATGACTGCATAAATGCATTTACGATTAATTTCATCTTATCCACTTTATAAATTCTAACATAATGCCATCCATACATGCTAACACTAAAATAGGAAATATAACAACATAAGCATCTCATAACAGCAAACTGATATCGGAGTTCACCCCTAAAGGGCTACATCTTCGGGTCTGCTCAACTGCAAGACCCCTCTGATCATTTAATAAGTTAAGAATACATAGGTTCTCATCATTTACAATCCTACCATCAAGGCGCACAAAACCAATATACAAATGACCACATCGGTCAAATAAATACATAAATGATCCCTGAATAGGAAAGGATCCAACTGAACATACGAAGCAAATACAAAGGTCCATTGGAGCATCTATGAAATTGCGTCATCGTAACCCAAGTTTTAGCATGATATCAGGTTCTCACAAGGGCATAGGCAAATGGACAACTCCACAACAGAGCTTCGATCAAGAGAAGCTCAACAACATATTGGTGAGCATATTCAAACAAACTCCTAAAACCCAGGAATACCCAAGGTTGAGTATACAGAGTTCTATAGGGTAGGATAACCCACTTAGTCAAACTATACTTCACACAAGGTGCACAGACTGATAGTACTCTAACTAGAGACCTGACCTACTATGGTCTACCACAAAACAATATTTAACACCCGCAACAAAGGAAATGATCTAATGCAACTATCACAAAAAAATAGTCAAGATTCAGAATTTAGGACATAAGCAGGTACCCCAATCCACCATACAACAAGGTCCCATCAAACAAGTCAAAGTTTTGCCACTACTTAAGGAAATGCGATTATAGAAAAATAAACTTGCATAGGCATAGATTGAAAAAAAAAAGACAATTTTATTTCCTTTTGTTTACACACCACAATCGATCCATTTTCTAGCTGATCTAAGTTTGATAGTAGTTATCTATCTCATCTAGGTACAGATCGAACATGGTTTTCCAACTTGTTAAGTTCATTTGCATCGTACATACATAAATACGTCATTATGGGTTTCCAAACCAAATGCACAAGAATATAATTAAATAAACATTAATAAAAAAAAATACGATATACATTTTCCAAATAACACATCATTTCCATCTTTGATCAAAATCAATTATCTAATTTCATCTTTTACAAAACAAATACACCCTTTCCAAAAATAGAAACATACAATTTTAGGGAAATCAAAACCGATGTTTATTTTCTACTCAAATTGATATTTCCTTGCATATAGAAAAATACCAATTAAATATTCATTAGTATATATATTAACCCACAATGAATTAAATATATACTAATTAATAATTAATAAAATATTACAAATTAACTATTAATTAATATATATATATATTAATATGAAATTAATAAAATATATATTAAATAATAATTAATAATTTAAATAAACTATTTTAAAGCCTTTAATAAAATATATTAAAAGCTTCTTAAATAAACCTCACTATAAAATATAGTGCATGTAATTCATTTTATTTTATTTTTAAAATTAAAAAAAAATAAAAAATTGAGCAAGGCCCAAACCTGCGGGTCCCTGTGGCCATAGGTGGATGCAGGCTTCTACAACAACACTGTGGTCGCAGGTCCCTGCGGCCACTTTGTGGATGCAGGCCCCCCTGCGGACACATTGTGGTCGCAGGTCCCTGCGGCCACTTTATGGACGCAGGCCCCCTTGTGGACACATTGTGGTCGTAGGTCCCTACGGCCACTTTGTGGATAAAAACCCTCCTGCTGCCACATTGTGGATGTAGGTCCCTGCAACCACTTTGTGGTCGCAGGTCCCTTGCGGACACACTGTGGTCGCAAGAAGAGTTGCGAACCTGCTAGAAGGAGGGGAAGGGAGGTGGCGCAAGTTAACCCTCAGCTCCTCCGCCCGCCAAACCCTAATGCCCAATAAATTTTGAAATTGATATTTAATAATACATTAATAATGGCATGACAAAAATAAAGGAAAACCTAGTTTGAAATAATATTCACAGTCCCAAACAAAGATTTCAAACAGTTTTTTTTTTCAGAATGTCCAAGAACAACAAATATTGTAAATTTTTCCAAATACACAATCTTGACCCAAAAACAACCAATATTCCCAAAACTAAAATTTAAATTTAAGAACATTCATGGAGATTTTAAGCAAGAATCATCAAGAACAACCATTCACCAATATTTGTTTCTTTTTTTCTTTTTTTTCTTTTTTTGAAAGACAAACCCAATAGCACAAGAAATTCAAGAGATGCACCCAAATCCTACCTCATCTCGCATTCATGGCAAGATTTGATGAAGAGCCCAACCTGCAACTCAAGAAAACCTTCCTTCCCAAAATGCCCAAATCTCCTCCAAAAATCCTTCTCCCCAAAATATTTTTAAAAATGCTCTCCAAAAATAATTCCCCAAAAATATTTTCAAACAATAGGGTAAATGGAAGAATATTTGACCTCATCCCCTATTTTTGAATTTAAACATCTTTTAAATAAAAATGAAAAATCATTCTTTTGAACTATTCAATATTCTAAACTTTCTTTTCTAATTAAAAATCAAAATGCTTCTCTCCCTCATTTAATTTTAATTTTCTCAATATTTACAAAGATAACATTTATATTTCACAATATTAATTAGGGTAAAATATTTTTAATTAACATAAAATCCCAAAATCAATCTTTCACACTATATCAAATATATATAAATTAAACTTTCTTTTCTAATTAAAATTGATTTTCTTAAATAATTATAAATTAACCTTTCTATTCCAAAAAGCAAAAGAGATTAAATTATTTCTATTTTGAATAAATTTAAATCTTCCCTTTCAAAATGCATAAATTGAATAAATTCATTATTTAAAATTAACCATTAAATTAAACTTGCTACAAACATGAATAGAGGAATTTTTAATTAATGATTAATTATATAAAAGAAACCTATTTACTTTAGTTTCTTAATTACTAATGCATAAATGAACACATTAAATCAAAATAACTACTTAGGGTTAAATACCCAATTTTACCACACGCCAAGCACGCAACCCAAGAAAGCCAACCAAATACCCGACCCACAAACCCAATTGAAAAGGGAAACTGATGGACCACAGGCGACGCTCACTTGAGCATGACTAGGGTAAACTGAGGGTTTTATGACCACCTAACCCAATTCTAAGAAGGAAAGAGGTATACTCAACCCTACAAATCCAGGTGAAGACAAGCCTCGCACCTAGGCAGTACTGTACCTACAATCTCCTGCAACCAAGAGTCACACAAGGATACATATACATATATATTTAATGAAGGTGTTAGCTCAAGATTAATAACAAGAATTAGGAGAACAATTAAACTTACATAAGAATCGATGTGAAAGCACATTAATAGGTACGCATAATAATCACAATATTTGACTACAACAGTACATCATGGTAATTCAACAATTCAAGAATGCCACATAAAAAGTCAACCAAGGTCAAACCAGTTTTATAAAGCTGACTAGGGTAGGGGCACTACAGAGCTATAGATTCAGGATTCATTTGTGCACCTCGATATGAGAAGTTTGAGATGATTTGGAGCTGCTCCACAAAATTGGGCAAAAGTTGGGGTTGCCCCAAACTTGGTCCTCCAAACTTTCCGCACGTTGAAAAGGGTTTTTTTGTCTCTACAAATAAATCTTGATTCCAGAAGTACAGTTGAGCACATCCTTCATGCACACATAAAGAAAAAGAAAGGGGTTGGGAATAGGGGTTTGTCTAATTCAAACCTTGGTTTGGAATCAACCTTGTATTCATGAAATACTGCAAATACTTGAAATAAATGATGGAAAGGTATACCTTTAAATCTGCAATAGATAATGACGATGCTTTGCTTCTTAGATGTAATCACATATTTTGTATGAAATGACATGAGCATGACAAAATGCTAACACACACACATTCTTGCAAATGGATGAATGAAGAGTATGCATCATTGAGGAATGCTCGATCATGAATGCTTGAACACTTGAATGCTTGAGATCCAATTTTGCCTTCATGAATATATGATCCTATATCAAAATAAGAGTGAAAGACCTCCTTATATACTTGCCTACTGTCAAATATTTAATTTTTTGACAGAGGCCATCATAGGGGATTCATTTCCCGCTCAAAATTAAGATAGGGCCTAGGGAGGACTAGGGCATGGTTGCTTGGTCCTACCCCACTTTGGGCTAGGATCAAAGGGCTATGCAATTTTTAAGATGCAAATATGAGGTTTGGGTGCATAGAAGAGGCATAAACAGGTCCTGATCAAGCATGGGGATGAAACCAGTAGGGTGAGTGCCCAAAATATAGTTAAAATTACAGAGGATGTAATTTTAGGACACTAAATTTAGTCTCCACTTTTGCAGGAGTATGGGATTATGCAAATACTCACAGTAAAGTAGAAGAAAGGGAGACAAAGATGAAAAACATAGAGAAAGATCACAAGGAGTATAAGATATCACTAATTTTGAGGAAGTAAACCCCCAATCTTAGGATCTTAACTCACTCAAACATATGCAAGGGCACACAAAGCAAGACAAAAATCAAAATACAAATAAATAAAAAAAGATAAACAAAGGCAAAGACACAAAGGCACAAAAGACCCAAGCTCTACCAAAGATAAATAATTTAAATATTTCAAGAGAGGTATATATACTTATTTAAATTTTTCCATGTTAAGTCTATGAATCCATTTCTAATATGAAATGCTAATATATGTGATGTAATAGATAAAATTCAATCTAGACTATGGTTGGCACAACAATGTACCTAGGTTGGAAACAAGGACCTATCTTGACATATATGGAGAAGATATTTCATGGGCTTCCATGACCATCAACAAGTAATTTCAATACCTTATATCATCTCTATCTATTCCTCATTTAAAACTTTGGATGATAATTCAAAATTTAGCATTGAATAATTTATAATTTTTAATAGAAAAGAAAAGTGAATATTCTTATTCTAACATTTATAAATTATTTTTATGATCTCTATGAGAATTTTACATCCTAATGTTTGAATTCTTGTAGTACTTTTTATAAAAAACTACTAGAATTTGCAAAGTTGGACTTGATAACTCAATGACGAATAGTGAGTACCAAACTGGTACTGAGGGGGGGGGGTGAATCAGTACAGGTACAAAAACTTTTCCTAAACCGGTTTGACTGCAAACAGTTAACTTGACTGGCAATCACTAACACCGGTCATAAATCAGATTACTACCAATTAAGCACAAAGAGATTATGAAAGATATAAACCGGAAACACTTATCTTTCCACACAACCTACACCATCATTCCCACATTATCCTTGTGCATAAATAGGTAATCTATCATCAGAAATATAATAACATGCTATATCAACATGATTTGTTGCTCGACAGAAAACAACAAAGCATCACATGAAAAAAACATCACATATGAAACACATATTTTTCATGTGGAAACCCAACTAGGAAAAACCATGGTGGGGATGAATACCCACAAGCTATTCTTGAACTCTTTAGAAGTCTGCTCTGTTAGGAGCCTAGTCCAGTTAAAGGCTATTACAATAGGTTTTGTTAGGAACCAATCGTGTTAGGGATCACCCGGTTAAGGGATGGCTAGAATACTCGGTTAAGGGTTAAACCCTGTTAGAGGTTACCTTGTTAGTGGATTTCATGAACTCTTAAAGGATTTACAACAAGCTGGTTAAAGCTACCCTGTTAAGGGATTTTCCAACTGTTGAAGTGGTTAGAGATCAACAGGTATTACAATGATCTGGTAATAGCACTTAATGCCAATGCAGATCCATTTTAGTCCCTTCCTTCTATATACACACTCTGCAGGTATCAACCCTCTTATCTAGTCTAGAAAGAATCACGTATCTTTGTACTTAGATACACACACAACATTTTCCAACAACTTCAACATGAATCACAACATTGACCTTATAGGAAACAGATAGGTTAGTAACACAAACCCTAAACCCTAAACATTTAGGTTGAGCAATTTAGTCGGTTCAATCCTGACCATTGAACACTTTGCCTTTGAATACAATGGTCTTGAACAGATCTCAAGACATTCTCCATCATTCATTCTTCACCGCTTCATGGAGGCGATATCCCATCATGCATTCTCCACCATTTGCAGAGGCTTCGCACATTCCCGAGGTAGATAGGATCAATCTCCTTCATGCAAGATCCTTCACGCGCACGAGGCTAATGTGGCTAAATGATCTGATCTCCATTACGCTGCTAGCTCATCACACAATGCCATCGGTTTGAATAACACAGGCTCAAAACACTTCAACCTGAAACCCTGAGGTTGGGACTACCAACCGATAGTCATACCATATTAAACCTTGATAGAAAACCTTCCATTTACCGGTTCACTTGGAAAAGCGTACCGCTTAGCCTTTTGCACATATACCGGTTTACAGCATATTATTGGTTCACTTTGCTAGGTGCTTAACTTCAATATACTGGTTCATTCTTCAACATATTGACATCAATGACATCACAATATCATCATGTCAACATACTCGGCACATATGCCAACAATCTCCCCCTTTGGCATTGATGGCAATATACAAAGATAACTCTCTTTCTGCATCACATCCTCTCCTAAATAATGTAGATACCTTCTCCACTTCACATCTTCTCCCCCTTTGACAACAATGCCAAAGTGGAGGTACAAGTTTCACTATTCCGCTATGCTGCTCCCCCTGAGGAGTAGCATTCTTCAATACATCAATCCTAAAAAGATATAGAAAAGTAAGATCTGACTGATGTGGAGCACAAAACTTTAGTTTACCTCTTGAAGGGGCAGTACCCCTAATTCACCTCTCAAATAGGTAAATGTAACCTTTGGTAGAGGCTTGGTGAATATGTTTGCTAATTGCTCCTTACTGGAAACATGTTCCAATACCACCTCTTTGTTCTGAACCTTTTCCCTCAAGAAATGATACTTGAGTTCAAAGTGCTTAGTTCTAGCATGCAAAATTGGATTCTTGGAGATGTTAATTGTATTGTCACAAAATATACTTACTGGTTCAGATACAGGAACTTTGAAGCCATTCAATACATGCTTCATCCAAATAGTCTGGGTGCAGTTCATAAAAGCTACAACATACTCCTCTTTTGTTGTAGACTGAGACATACAACTCTGCTTTTTACTCATCCATGAGACCAATCTACCACTGAGAAAGAATGCACCACTGATTGTGCTCTTCCGATCATCCACATTACCAGCCCAGTCAGCATCTGTGAACACTTTCAGGTTGAAATCATTATTGTATGGATACCATAATCCATAGTCAATAGTTCCCTTAAGATATCTAAGAATCCGCTTGACTGCTACCAAGTGGGATTCTCTTGGGCTTTTCTAGAACCGAGCGGTAATCCCCACTGCATGTGCAATGTCTGGTCTTCTATGCACTACATAATGCAACTTACCAATCATTGATCGGTAATCCTTCTCATTTACCAATGCTGAGTCATCCTCTTTTGATAGTTTGCAACTGGTCACCCTTTGTGTACCAACTGGTTTGTTGTCCTCCATGCCAAAGGTCTTCAACACCTCTTTGACATACTTGGACTGAGTAATAAAGATTCCATCTTTCATTTGCTGAATTTGTATTCCAATGAAGAACTTAATCTCCCCTATGAGTGACATCTCAAACTCCTTTTTCATCTCATCTGCAAAGTCATGACTCATCTTGTCATCTCCACCAAAGATTATGTCATCAACAAATACTTCACAAATCAAAATCTAATCTTCTTTTGATTTCAAGTAGATATTGTTCTCTTCACTTGTTCTTTCAAATCCAATCTTCACAAGATGGGAGTGCAAGCGTTCATACCATGTTCTAGGTGCCTGCTTCAGTCCATACAAGGCTTTATGTAGCCTACACACCATGTCAGTATCTTATGATAGGGAAAACCCATCTTGTTGCTCTATATATACCTCCTCTTCAAGTATTCCATTCAGGAATGCAGATTTTACATCCATTTGGTATACCTTGAATCCTTTAAAAGATGCATATGAAAGAATCATACGAACTCCTTCCAATCTTATTACTGGAGAAAAGATTTCTCCATAGTGTTCCCCTTCTTCTTGGGCATATCCTTTACACACTAGTTTGGCCTTTTTGCTTACCACTGTGCCATCCTCATTCAACTTATTTCCGAAGATCCATTTGGTTCCAATGACATTTTTATGCTCCGGTCTGGGTACCAAAGACCATATACCTTTCTTCTCTATCTGGTCAAGTTCTTCTTCCATTACCTTGATCCATTATTCATCTTTATGTTCCTCTTTGAATGATTTAGGCTCAAATTCAGAGATCATACATGAGCTTTCTCTGACCTTTCTTCTTGTAAGAATTCCTGCATCTTTGTCTCCTATGATCTACTTTGGATCATGATTGAGTTTGACATACCTAGGTATATTCTTAATAGATTCCTCTTGCTTTTCTTCTTCATCCTCATCTTCATCAGCATTAGCATCTACCGGTGGAGGAGCATAGTTACTGGTACTGGGCAGATTTGCAACCGGTTCCCAAAAGGTTACTACCGGTTCATCTCCAACATGCTCACTGCCGATTTCCTCAGGTTTCTCAGAGTTTTTGTCAATCTTAACATTGATGCTTTCAATGATTCTCTGAGTCCTACTATTGAAATATTTGAGATCTTTACTCTTGGTGGAGTATCCTAGGAATATTCCCTCATGACATTTTGCATCGAACTTACTCAGATGTTCACTTCTCTTGATATAACATTTGCTACCAAATAATCTAAAGTAGCTTACCACTGGTGTCTTACCGGTCCAGTACTCATAAGGAGTCTTATCCTTTCCTTTCTTGATGAGTACCCGGTTCATTATGTAGACTTTAGTGCTCACCACTTCTCTCCAAAAGGTGTGAGCAACCTTTCCTTGGATCAACATAGTGCTAGCCGCTTCAACCACAGTCCGGTTGTTTCTTTCTACTAAGCCATTCTGCTATGGAGTCTGGGGGGCAGACAGTTGCCTATTGAAACCATTCTCTTCACAATATTTGTTGAATTCACCAGAAGTGAATTCCCCTCCTTGATCAGTTCTTAGGCATTTGATTCTTCTAACGCTTTCCTTTTCTACCAGTGCTCTGAAAGCTTTGAACTTTCCAAAGGCTTCAGACTTATCCTTGAAGAATGTGACCCACATCATTCTTGAGCAATCATCTATAAGAATCATAAAATACCTATCTCCCTACACACTCCTGGTTTTCATAGGACCACACAAATCAGTATGCAAAAGATCAAGTAAATTGTCTGCAGTGAAAGATTTACCTTTGAAGGTTGAGGAAGACATTTTCCCCAGTTGACACACTCTACATAGAGGATTTTCTGATTTTCTTAGCACCGGTAGTCCTCTAACTGCCTTAATCTTACTGGCCTTCACTATGTTATCAAAGTTTAAATGATAGAGTGTCCTATGCCATATCCAACTATCATCGAATTTAGCCATAAGACATGTACTTAGCATTCAGCTGAAATAGGTTACCTTTGGTCTACATACCGGTGGCCATCAGTTCACCATTCTTTTCTTTGATTTTGCACACTCCATTTTTGAATTCTAGAGTGAGTCCACTATCATTCAGCTAGGCAACACTCAATAGGTTGTGTCTGAGACCTTCCACCCAATACACATTGTTAGCACTACTATTTCCATTCAGAGAGATAGACCCTCTGCGTTTGACCATACATGGTGCATCATTACCAAAATGAACCACACCACCATCATACTCTTCCAGAGATAGAAACTTTCTCCGGTCACCTGTCATATGGTGAGAACAACCACTATCAATAATCCACTCATTGGAATTATCAATGCGGGAGACAAGAGCCATCTTGTCTAACACATCTTCTTTGACTGCAACAAACACAATATCTTCATTTTCTTCGTCTTTAGATTCCTCATCTGTGACACCTTCATCAACTGCTACAAAATAGTTTCTCCAGTTTCCTCCATTGAACTTCTTGAACCGTTTTGGTTTGTCCTTGTTAACACCATTAGAACAGTTTACAACAATGTGTCCTATCTGGTTACAAGAAAAGCATTTCAAATGGAGCTTACCTCTGTATTTACCGGTTCCCTTAGGAAGTCTCTTGGCAAGAAGAGCTTCAAATTCCATCAAGATCTCCTCATCATCCATTTCTCTGCTCTATCTTGGTTCACCACTAGTGCTTGCTTCTTTTCCTTTTCTAGATGGTGCAGTAGATGCTCTAAAAGTTGATTCAGTCTTCTAAATACTGCCATCAAAACTATTTAGCTCATAGGTTGTCAACTTTGGAATGATGGAGTCTAGGGATACCTTAGTCTTGTCTATTGACCTCAACTCCTAAATAGAAGCAACCCTTATTGCATAGACCGGTAATAAGGATCTCAAGACTTTGCTAATAACAGTAGAATCATAAATTTTGCCTCCTCCACTCTTGATATCTCCAACAACAGTTTTGATTCTTATTCCATATTGTTGAATGGTCTCTCCTTCAACCATCCGTATGTCTTCAAACTTTCCCCTAAGGCTTTCTTCCTTAGCTTGTTTTACATGCTCATCACCACCATATATATTCTCAAGAGTATCCCATACTTCTTTGGGATTTTCTTTATCTTGAACATCAATAAACTCAATGTCAGATAAGCTATTGATTAGGGCTTCCATGACTTGCCCATTTTCCTAGATCTCTCTGTTTTGCTCATCGGTGAGAGTACCGATAGGAATAACATAAGCATTCTCAACATAGCTCCAGTGTTGAGCACCCATGCTTCTGATGTATATCTTCATTTTGTCCTTCCATATTTTGAATTATCTCTGTTGAACTTTGGAGCTTCCCTCTTCATCATTACAATAGGATCTTTCCCTCAAGCGATTAAGATTACAACACAGAGGACCTAGAGCATGCTCTGATACCAATTGATAACTCAATGATGAATAGTGAGTACCAAACTGGTACTGACAGGGGGGGTGAATCCGTATAGGTACAAAAACTTTCCCTGAACTGGTTTGACTGTAAACAGTGAACTTGACTGGCAATCACTACCACCGGTCATAAATCAGATTACTACTGGTTAAGCACAAAGAGATTATGAAAGATATAAAATGGAAACACTTATCTTTCCACACAACCTACACCCTCATTCCCACATTATCCTTGTGCATAAACATGTAATCTATCATCAGAAATATAATAACATGCTATATCAACATGATTCACCGCTTGATAGAAAACAACAAAGCATCACATGAAAAAGACATCACATATGACACACATATTTTTCACATGGAAACCCAACTGGGAAAAACCATGGTGGGGATGAATACCCACAAGCTATTGTTGAACTCTTTAGAAGTCTGATCTGTTAGGAGCCTAGTCCAGTTAAAGGCTATTACAACAGGTTTTGTTAGGAACCGATCTTGTTAGGGATCACCTAGTTAAGGGATGGCTAGAATACTTGGTTAAGGGTTAAACCCTATTAGAGGTTACCTTGTTAGTGGATTTCATGAACTCAATGGCTTTGAGTCACCCTCTTAAAGGATTTACAACAAGCTAGTTAAAGCTACCCTGTTAAGGGATTTTCCAACTGTTGAAGTGGTTAGAGATCAATAGGTATTACAATGATCTGGTAATAGCACTTAATGCCAATGCAGATCCGCTTTAGTTCCTTCCTTTTGCATACACACTCTATAGGTATCAACCCTCTTATCTGGTCTAGCACGAATCACGTATCTTTGCACTTAGATACACACACAACATTTTCCAACAACTTCAACATGAAACACAACCTTGAACTTATAGCAAACAGATAGGTCAGTAACACAAACCCTAAACCCTAAACATTTAGGTTGAGAAATTCAATCAATTCAATCCTAGCCATTGAACACTTTTCCTTTGAATAGAACGGTCTTGAACAGATCTCAAGACATTCTCCATCGTTCGTTCTTCACCGCTTCATGGAGGCGATAACCCATCATGCGTTCTCCACCATTTGCAGAGGCTTCGCACATTCCCGAGGTAGATAGGATCAATCTCCTTCATGCAAGATCCTTCATGCGCACGAGGCTGACGTGGCAACACGATTTCATCTCCATTACACTGCTAGCTCATCACACAATGCCATCAGTTTGAATAACATAGCCTCAAAACACTTCAACCGAAAACCCTGAGGCTGGGACTACCAACCAATAGTCATACCATATTAAACCTTGATATAAAACCTTCCATATACCGGTTCACTTAGACAAGCGTACCGCTTTGCCTTTTGCACATATACTGGTTCACAACATATTACCGGTTCACTTTGCCAATTGCTTAACTTCAATATACTGGTTCACTCTTCAGCATATTGACAACAATGACAACAGAATATCATCATGTCAACATACTCGATACATATGCCAATAGGAATTTAATATGATTCAATCAGTACAACAAAAAGAGCTTCAAATTCTCTCAAGGTGAGAAATTCATATTATGAAAGATATTATGTATAATTTGATGTTTAAATTTTTTTACAATTTTATTTGTCGATGAATATCTAGAAAATCAAGTTTATTAAGCATTATGTGTACATTTTAGATGGTGGACAGAGTCTAGGTTGGCTAAACTAGAATTTTCTCGCCATCGCCATGTGGAATATTATCTTTGGGTAGCTGGAGGGTGTATTGAACCCAAATATTCTGATTTTAGAATTGGGTTTGCAAAGTTGTATGCATTTGTCACATATTTGGATGATATTTATGATACATATGGAACTTTGGATGAGCTCAAAATATTCACAAAAGCCATTAAAAGGTATTTATTTATTACTATTGGTCAAGTAAGGTGATACAAAGGATTTACCTAAACAAGCTAGTTATTTATCTAGGTACATTACTTTTCATTTTTTTAATTATTTATTTTGGTTAAGGGTCGGAAAATGTAAGTGAATTTAATTTTCCACTTTCTTAAGTGTACTCCAATGCATTTCTCTAGACATTAATGTATAGTGAAAAATTAATTTAATAAATATTCATCAATATATTGAAAATATAGTAATAAATTATATTGTGCTTTATGTAAGGTAGGATTTATCAGCCACAAAGGGACTTCCTGAATTTATGAAAGTGGCATTCAAGGCTTTTGATGAATCTCTAAGGGACATGGTTGAAGAGGCCAAGAAAACTCAAGGCAGAGACACACTTGACTATGAATGCAAAGTTATATGGATTTATAAGTTTGAATTCATTTTAATAATTTAATAGATATATATAATCAATTTTATTGGGCTAAGATATTTATTTTAGTTAATTTTAAAAATGTTGAACCATATCATTACTATTTACATCCAATATATAATACTTTTAAAAATATGAACCCTTGTGAAAAAGTGAAATGAATTGCATATGTGATTTTTAATTGAAAAGGGAATAACATACAAAATAAGCTATATTTAAAATAATTTTCTTGTCAATTCCAGTAATCTATTGATCTATTTTTGTTTCCTTGTCTTTAAAGAGTCTATTTTTACTATCCTTTCTTATATTTATTAATTATTATAAAAAATAGGAATCTATATTGGCCTAGAATTTATTTATTTATATAATGTTTGTAAAACTTTATTGTACATAATATTCACTATGATGGTCTATTTACTTATTACCAAATCTAGAGTTACCTTTAATTTTATTATTCAATATGTCAAAAAATTGTACATAATTTACAAAGTATTTACCCTATATACTGTTTTAGTAGTTACAATAGCTTTTTATAAAAATGAAATTCTTTGGGTCTCATATATTAATCAATTTTTTTTATATATAATAGAAATATTAGAATGGAAAGAAATTGGTAGGTATTCATGACTATTAAAATGTTCAAAATTAAAAGATGTAACTAAAGGAACCCAACCAAAATAAGAAACACAAAACACATTCTATCATTAAGGTAGGATGATATACTAGGATGAGGGAGGGATTCTCTTATTGAAAAACTATCCAAAGGTAAATTTAGCAAAAAGATAATTATAGAGCTCCTATCCATTCTAATGTTCTTTGATTGTTAGTGGCAACACTCCTCCCTAACTAGATAATATATGTACAAAAGAAACCATGACAATGACCTGCATGTACCTTAATTCCCCTCCATAAGAAATAAGCATAGTCCATTCATTAAGAAGGAGGCATCAGGAAGATAATGAAAAGATGTTTTGAGTAGGATAATGATGATAGTACAAAGAACACTCCTTAGGTTCTTGATGAGGTACTAGAAGCACATAACAATTTTAGTGTCAAGTTCATTATCTATTTCTACATCTAAAATAAACATAGGTACAAACACAGATCTACATTGCGAAAAAATCTATAGAATTTCGATTTAAAATAACATAATTTTTAGCAAGATAAATTCAAATACAATATTTAAAGAAATTTTAAATTTTAACAATGTTACTAGGCCATGAGATTGTATCTCACAAAAGAAAAATGTATTATGAAATATATCTTAAATTAAATGAAGGGAAAAATTGTTTGTCCACTTTGAAATATTTTAGAAATTAGGGAAGTCCCAATGTAGTGTTTAAATGACTCCAACATTCAAAAAGATAGAAAGTTTAAGATGATAAAATAATTATTCATAATATTTTACATGAATTAGAAGTCCTAGGTAAAGTAAACATTCCTAAAATGATGATAAATAGTGGGATAAATTTTAAATTAAAAATAAATAAATATGCAAGGCTATTTTAAAAATAGAATTTTATACCTATCACATAAAAGACAAGGAGAAAATACTAAGCACCCTAGAAGGATTAGCCATAATTCCTAGACATAACGTTGAAATTTTATTACCAATATTGCCATACAACTATTAAAATTATTTTTTCTCTCTCTCTCACTACATATAAGATAGATTATAATTATTTTTTTAAAAAGAGTAAATTTTAGGTTCTTGTTTTACCTCTTTAAAGAGACCTAGTATACAAGGTGGAGGTATATTAAATATTTCTTTTGGTATTTTAATTGCACTTTAATATAGTAGTTTTACTTGCAATACCAATATGAATACAATGTTGAAAACTTAAATATTGTATCCATTTCTATTTCTCCATTAAATTTGATATTATATTATATATACTTAATATGGTTAACTTAATAATAATATACTAGTTTTACTAAACATTTTAAAGCAATTTGAATTGGATTTTTTAAAATTTATATGGTTATTTGACTTAATATCTACTTTGTAGGTTGATTTTGTTGGTTTTTCTTGTTAATTTTATTATCATAAAATATTAATATTAACTTGGAATGTTTTTTGAATGTAGTGGGAAGTTTATATAGATGCCTACATGAAAGAAGCAGAGTGGCTTGCTATGGGTTATACGCTATCTTTAGAGGAATATTTAGAGAATGGAAAAGTGAGTGTTGGGTCCCGTGTTGTGACCTTGCAACCTGTGTTAGCATTAGATACACCTCTTTCTGATGAAATTCTCAAAGAAATTGATTATCCATCAAGGTTTGATGAGTTATTATGCTTAACCCTTAGATTAAGAGGTGACACAAGGACTTTTAAGGTATGTTATATATTTGAAGAATGTAACATTCATTGCCTCATGTTTCTTTGTATATGATCAATTAAAATAGATTTAGTTAGCCATAATTTACATCTCACAAAAAAAAAATGTTTATTGTGAATGCTGAGGTGGATCGTGGAGAAGTGGTATCATGTATAACATATTACATGAAAGACCACCCTGGATCCAATGAGGAAGATGCACTGAACTATCTCAATTCTTTAATTGATGAAATAATTAAAGAATTGAATTGGGAATATTTGAAACTAGATAATGTTCCATTAGTTACCAAAGATAATGCATATAATTTATCAAAAGGTCTTCAACTTTTGTACAAAGAAAGAGATGGATTTACTGTCTCTAGCATTGAGACAAATAATCGTATTAGAAAATTTATTATTGAACCAATACCAATATGCTTTTTGAATTGGTTCATATATTTATAAGTGGAATATCATCATGTAATAGAGTCTCCTACTTTCATCAATATTATATATATTGAAAATATATAACTTATCATAATTTGTTATTTTATAGAATAAAAGTCACCATATTTTCTTTGTTAATTTATATCAACTTGTAAGGTTTTCCAAAATATAAATATCTTTGGGTGAATTTTTAAAATTTAATTTCATAATATTTTTATTGTTTGGGACTACAAATAATTACCACTTTTCCTACAACTATAATTAAATGTCACTCCATAATTTTCACTCAAATTGATATAATTTAATAATTACTTATGTTATAAAAATGTTATGCTTCTGCTTCGTCAATGATGGGTGAGTGCCCCCTTCTGCAGGGGGAACAAAATGTTTCAACTTTATATGAAAATGCAGTTTGTAAAAGAAAATATCAAAGTCTAGAATAGGAAAATATTCAAAAATATCTTTGCAGAAAAAAAAAAGGTAGAGAAGGAATTAAAGGACGTGAATGAACTTATCTTTTCTGCTGGGATCAATCTAGAAATTTTCTCAAAGAAGAAGCATTTACAAAGCTACTGGGAAGAATTGTGCTCTAGAGAGGAGTAATAATGCAGACAAAAATCAAGAGAATTATGGCTAAAAGAAGGAGATAAAAATACTAAATTCTTCCAGGCCTCTACAAAGATTAAGCAAGCTACATCTACTATCATTTCTATAAATGCCTCTTCTTTGGGGGAAAAATTAACTAATGAACAAGAAATTAGGGAAGAGGGTGAACTCTTCTATAAAAATCTTCTTGCTCCCTCCCCTCATTTTGTTCCTGAGGAGTCCAGTGTCGACATATTGTTAGACTCCATTCCTTGTCTGATTTCACAACGTGATAATGATTATTTGATGCAACCTTTCTCTCTTGCTGAATTACAATAGGTGGTAATTTTGATAGTTCCTAACAAGTCTCCAGGCCCTGATGGTTTCACCATACTATTCTTTCAAAAGTGTTGGGACATTTTGGGCTTTGATATTTTAATGGCTTTGGAGGAGTCAAGACAAAAAGCTTTTATCCTCAAGAACTTCAATTTAACCCATCTTGCTCTTATCCCCAAATCCAATAACCCTCAATCTTTTGCAGATTTTAGGCCTATCTCCTTATGTAATTTAGTGTACAAGATTTTCACAAAAGCTATCTATCTCCGGTTAAAATCCTCTATACCTAAAGTAATATCTCTTTAAAAAGGAGGTTTTGTTCCTACCAGGGAAACATCAGAAGGTGCACTTGTGGCCCATGAAGTTCTGCACTCAGGTAACTCTTCACAGTCCCCTGCTTTTATAGCTAAATTAGACATGTTGAAAGCATATGATAAAGTATGTTGGTCCTTTCTTTCGAGAGTGCTTAAAAATTTTGTCTTTTCAGATAAGTGGTACAAATGGACCAAAAATTGCCTCTCTGGGGCACATTTTTCAGTTATTGTTAATGGTAATCCTTCTAGTTTTTTTTGAGCTACCCAAGGGGTTTGACGAGGTGACCCACTATCACCTTTTCTATTCATTATCATGGCAGAAGCTTTTAGTAGATTGGTCAATAAGCAGTAGAGTCTGGGTTTCTGGAAGGGGGTATGCATCCCTAATACCTCAATTTCTATCACCCACACTTTATTTGCAGATGATACACTTTTATTTGGTTGTTCCAATATACAAGAAGCAAGGCATATTAAGAAAATATTGGACATATATACTTCTGGATCTGGACATAAAATCAATGCGCAAAAATCTAAACTATTCATATTCAATGCTTCTGAAATGGTGTCTAACAACATTATCCAAACATTGGGCTTTCTAGTGGATTCTCTTCCATCATCATACTTGGGTATCCCTTTTTTTATGGGAGTAGGGAAACCTTCTTTTTGGAATTCTATGATTGACAGATTAAAAAGGAAAATTTCTGTGTGGAAAGCTATATGCTTATCTCTGTCAAGCAGAATCCTTCTTGTCAAAACTATTTTGGCTACAAATCCAAACTACTACATTTCAGTCCTTCAAGCCCTAAAATCTATTATCTCTCACATCGAGAAAATTATTCATAATTTTATTTGGAAAGGTAATCTTTCAGAAGAGAAAAAGATCCCACTTGTGTCTCTCAATAAAATGACTCCAAGCAAATCTACGAGCGGGGTGGCTTTGCACGATCTTTCAAAAAGGAATAAGGCATTTGGAGGAAAGCTAGTTTGGAATTTGTATGAAAAACCACATGATTTGTGGTGTCAAATTATGCAAGAAAAGTATTTAGATACTCCTACCCCTTCACGTATATTTACTATCCTTGATCCTCCATCAGGGTCTGTAGTTTGGAACTTCATGATGAACTCTAGGAATGTGATTACTAGATACTTATCGTGGCAAGTACATAATGGCAAAGAAGTCAACTTTTGGCATGATTCATGGAGTGGTCTCCCCCCTCTTAATCTTGAGGAGTCCCTAGTAGATGTGATCCCTATATTTACTTCTCATTGGGGTTCTCACCTTTATGATTACATAGATGATCTTGAGAAGCCTTCAAATCGTGTCATTTGGAAGAAGCCAGCTCTACTCTCAATCTCCCTGGGTCAAAATATAAAATTTTATTTGATTCTTAAGAACCACATTATCTTTATCTCTAATGGTTTGGACAAATTAATATGGTGCCCTGCGAAGAATGGAAAGTACTCTATCAAGGAAGGGTATAAGGCAATTCATCAAATGTCTGTTCAATCATATTCACAAAAGCCTACAATTTATGTTGGAACAATAGTGTTCTTCCCAAGGTAGGGATGTTTTCTTGGCTTGCTCTACATAAGAGAATACTCACCAGTGAGAGACTTGTTAAATTGAATATTGCACATCCATTTGCTTATGTACTTTGTGGTGAACACAGTGAAATGTTAGATCATCTCCTTTTCCAATATGATTTTGCTCACTATTGTTGGATGTTTGTGCTTGATAAGCTTTCCTTTAGCACCCCTCTTCTAGATAATGTATGGGATTTGGTCCAATCATGGCCAGTCTTATACTCATCCTCTCTTTTTGCATGTATTTGGAAAGTGATCCCATCCATAGTAGTATGGTCACTTTGGTGGGAAAGAAATAAGCGTATTTTTAGAAAGCAAACATCTCCTCTTTTTGATGTTTTCAATTGTATTGAAAAATCAGTATCAGAACTGGTTAATGCTCAAGTTTCAAATTAGTTCAATTCAAATAGGGAATTTACTTCTTGGGATGGTCAAGTTATTAATTGCTGGAAGGCCATCTCTATTCCTGTATCACCTTGTCTTCCGAGAGTGACAACTAGTAAAATTGATAAAAATAAAGTGAATTGGTGTCCTTTGGATTCAATGCATTTCAAACTAAATTTTGATGGCTCCTATAAAGGGAACCCAGGTGATGTAGGGATAGGAGTATGCATAAGGGATCAAACAGGATGTGTTTTAGCTTTGAAAGCTACTTTTATTCGACCGGGAACTAACAACTTTGCAGAGGCATGTGCTTTCCTTGAAGGTATTCTACTAGTAAAAAAACTGAACATCTCATATATACACATTGAAGGTGATTCATCTATTATTATCAACGCTTGCATAAAGAGAAATATCGATAATTGGCAGATAAGATATTTACTTGAACAAGCATGGACACTATTTGATACTTTTACAAACTTCACCATTTCACATGTGTATAGAGAAGGGAACCAGGTTGTAGATCATTTACCAAATATGGGAAGTTCCAAGGAGGAACTTAATATGATGGATCCAAATTGTGATTTTGATTCTTATCCAATTCTTAAGGCAAAATTTTTGGAGGATACGGGTAGAGGATAATATTACATATAGCTATATAGTGGTCTTTTTCATAATGATATAAATTGATATGTGTGATATTATAAGTGCAGGGTCCTATGGTTTTGTTGTATTTGTATATTGTGAAGGGATATTGATTTGAGAAGTGTGTTGGATTGTAAGTTGGATAAATTTATAAGTGAGATAGATTGTGGACTGCTATGTAAATATGCACAACTCTCATGATGTTTTGGATTAGACTGCATCTTGTTCAATACATTCCAGAAAGCATTCGATACTGGGGGATGTTTTATGGCACTCGTTATTCTGGACACTATAAGATATTGTATTATTTGGCATGTTTGAGCTTTAAATCTCACAACCTTTCTATGTATTGTAGAGCTAGGATCAAAGTTTTTCTTACTGGTTCTTTTCTCTGGGAGCTCTTTGAATCAACTTTATATAATAAAATATATTAAGTGGCACTGCCACCTTGGTTTGAAAAAAAAAAGGCTATGCTTGTTTAATGATAAATCTATTTAAATATATAAATCAATTTATATTTCTAAAAAAGGTGAGGAATCAATTACAAGCCTCACCCAGAATAAATGTTTTAGGAAACAAAATGATTAGGAGTTCAAACCTTAAAATAATTTCTACAACCTCAATTGAATAATTTGTTGATAACTAAACCTATCAAAATCATACAAGACTACTAAACAAACAACACTAATGATAATTTAAGATAATGATGATTCATCATCTCAAAATACTCAAGTTTTTCTCTAAGAGTAAGGAAAATAATTTAGAAGTGAGCTCTCCATACTTGAATAAATGTCAACATTGATTAAACCCTTGACATAAAAATGAAACATTTCTTTTTGGTTATGATTTTCTAGAAGTAGCTGGGTAAAAGCACAAAATTGTGTCATGTTTCAGGCTAACTTATCAGCACAAGTGAATTTAAGTAATTTCAACTAAAAGTTAATTTTAGTCAAACATATGGTCTATATAGATTTATTATAGCTAAGTTATAAATGGAACACAAATTTTACAATTGTGTCTACTAAATATATATTTTATACCACTTTGGGTCTAATTACCAAAAAAAATAAAAAATCAACGTCTCAACAACTCCTACTCTTATAAATAATATTTTCTTTGAAATGAAAAAATACCCTTTTATAGATCTATAAGCGAATTTTCTAAAATATATATCTTTTAATATTTTAATTATTTTTTTATGTTTTATATATTTTTTTTATTGAAAGTCGTCAGCACTAAAATATAAGGTTGATTATCTTGTCAAGGAAAAATACCAAAATTTATTTAAAAAATTTGAAAAAAATATGATGCAGTAGAGGAAGGAATCTATGTCAAGGTGATATATTTCTTTTCTAATTTGGATAAATAATTAATAAAAAAGTTGGTGGGAATTGGAAAGAGTTATATTTTAGCACACGCAACTTTTCAAATTTATTGAAAAATATATATTTATAAAAAATAGTAAAAAATATATCCATGCACTAAAGTTTCAAGTTATCAATATACACAAAAAAATTGATGGAAACAAAGTAAAATTTACTAAATAAAGTGTGGTGGCTTGTGTAACTTCAATTTCAGCATTTTATCAGCAACTAAATTATAGTGTTTACTTTATAAAAAACTATTTCAATTTTTGTTTTAAAATTTTGTTAAAATTACAAACATAAAATAGAAAAAAGAATATAAATTTTACTATTTTACATCATTTCAAAATTCAAAAAATATATTTCAATTTCTATTGATTTAGTTTAAAAATTTGAATCAGCATTGACCATTTCCTTTATAAAAGTGTGACACAATTTTGTACTTTTAAAACTCTCACTATTCTTCTTATTTGAAGGATTGGTGAGATATTTGAACCAAATGAAAGGAAATACCAATCTATTTCCTAACTCTTGTGCTAAAGGAAGAATCCTAAACTCCATAATATTTGCCCAAAAAACCCTTAGAGCCACATTTAAGATGAAAATTATCAAAAGAGAATTTATTACCATTATTAGTCTCCTTGATTTCCTTTTTGTTCCCATGTATTCATTCTCAATTAGCTTTGGGACTACAATTTACTTTTTTCTTTAAAAATTTCTAGTTATATATTTGTAAGAATTTGTCTACAACTATTCAACACTTTACTTTTAATTTAAAAATTTCTACCTATATAACTATAAGAATTTGTCTACAAACAATTCATCTTCCTTAAATTCCAAGTATTGAAAGACAAAAAATTCAACCTTAGTGTCACTTGATACATCCAAGTCACCATCACTTTTTCTCCTTAAAGAATATGTAGTGTTTTGAAAACATTATCTATTGATTATCAAATATTATTTTTGCGTATGACTTCTTATACATCCTATATTCAATTAAAAGAAACTATATAATAAACACTCCATATATATAATGTTCTACATTGAATTATCATAAGATAAACTTTAAATATTAGTCTCATAATTAATATCAAAACCTAAAATATTAAGAGATTGCCTATATCAAAAAAGGTTTTCTATAAAATTATAGAACAACAGTTTTAATACATACCATATAGATTTTTTAGAAATATTATAAAAGAAAAAAAAATATTATGTCTATGAAAAAACATAAAAAAGTATTACCCTAAAATTTTTGGAGAGTTTATTATTCCATCATGAAGTTACAGACTTCAAAGGATTGAGCCAGGAAACTATCCAACCACACATAAGAATGTTCCAACTTGAGAAATCAAGAACAACAAGGTTGAAATACAATGCTAGAGATGAACTTACAATGAGTTGCTATAAATTGATGCTCAATCGATATGATATAATGTACAAATGACCTTGCTTATATTGGTAAGTGAGGAGGGAGTAGTTACAACTACCCCATGACACAATTAAATGCATAATGTTGACTCATCTCT
Source organism: Cryptomeria japonica (assembly GCF_030272615.1). Taxonomy (NCBI): domain Eukaryota; kingdom Viridiplantae; phylum Streptophyta; class Pinopsida; order Cupressales; family Cupressaceae; genus Cryptomeria; species Cryptomeria japonica. The sequence continues at coordinate 259,141,850 of NC_081411.1, forward strand.
ATCTAGAATGACACCTAAGATAACTAACTTAAACAATATTAAATGATTGTGTCATGTGACAACTAAGGTATTCTAGAAGTAAATTTAACATGTGTGAATAGGTTCTAACCAATATCTAGCTAGTAACTATCCTTATTCACACAAACACTCCCCTTAAGTGCAACATAAGGAGAAAAATTATTTTGCAAAACTAATTATGAATGTGCAATTTTTATGGATCTTGACAACTAGGCCATGTTAGGTACTCATGCACAACTAATCATGCAACTCGAAAATTTACAAAAAATTGAGATGAAAAGTGATGATGGTGAAGAATTTACAAGTGAAATGAAAGACTTGCATGACCACATGAAAAATAGTCTTGCGGAGAGTACCATCAGGTAAATAAGGGAGTGTAAAGTGGAAAGTTTGGGAGCTTAGCAAATTCGCCACTTGAAAGGGGAAAATCATTGAGCTCAATTTTCACTTAGGGAAACTTTACATGAAAACATGGGTTGAATCCACTAGATCCAATCATAAATGATGCAAGGACTAAATACTAAGTAGATTGGTTGAAATTGGAATGTGGTTGACCCTCTTTTGTAAGTTGCATAAGTCAAGTGCTGAAATTGAAGACAAAATAGGTGGAAACAGTGAGCTACAGATTCAAGACTCATTCGTGCACTTGGATATGAGAAGTTTGAGATAATTTGGAGCTAATCCACAAAATTGGGCAAAATTTGGGGTCACCTCAACTTGGTCCTCCAAACTTTCCGCATGTCAAAAAGGGTTTTTTGTCTGTAAAAATAAAGCTTAATTCTAGAAGTATAGTTGTGCACATCCTTCCTGCACACATAAAGAAAAAGAAAGGGGTTAGGAATAGGGGTTTTCCTAATTCAAACCCTGGTTTGGAATCAACCTTGAATGAAAACTACAAATACTTGAAATAAATGATGGAAAGGTATGCCTTCAGATCTATAATAGATGATTATGATACTTTGCTTATTAGATGTAATCACATAGGTTGTATGAAACAACATGAACATGACAAAATACTAACACACACACATGATTGCAAATGGATGAATGACGAGTATGCAACCATGAGTAATTCTTGATGATGAATGCTTGGATGCTTGAACACTTGAATGCTTGAGATCCAATTTTGCCTTCATGAATGTATGATCCTATATCAAAATTAGAGAGGAAGACCTCCTTATATACTTGCCTATTGTCAAAAGATAGAGGCCATCATAAGGGATTCATTTGCCGCTCAAAATTAAGGTAGGTCCTAGGGACCAAGATAGGTCCCAATTAGGGAGGACCAGGGTGTGGTGCCCTGGTCCTACCCCAGTTTGGGATAGGATCAAAGGGATATGAAATTTTTATGATAAAAATATGAGGTTTGGGTGCATAGAAGAGGTATAAACAAGTCCCGATCAAGCATGGGGATAAAACTAGTAGGGTGAGAGCCCAAAATACGGTCAAAATTATAGAGGATGCAATTTTAGGATGCTAAATTTAGTCCCCACTTTAGCAGGAGTATGGGCTTATACAAATACTCACAGTAAAGTAGAAGAAAGGGAGATAAAGATGAAGAATGCGGAGAAAGATCACAAGGAGTATAAGATATCACTAATTTCGAGGTAGTAAGCCCCCAATCTTAGGATCTTAACTCACTCAAACATATGCAAGGGCACACAAAAAAAGACAAAAATACAAAGACAAATAAATTAATAAAGACAAACAAAGGCAAAGACACAAAGGCACACAAGACCCAAAACAAGACCCCAATTCAACTAGCCAAAGAGACCTCGATATCAAAATATCTCAACAACTAATATCATTCTTAAAAATATGATTTCATGAACACAAATGATCACATAAAAAAGAAAAGAAAGAATCATCCATGAACTATCAATAGAAAAACTATGAGTTCATGAGAGGAAGAAGAAAGATCATTTATACACTCTAGATATATTTATCGAGGTGATCCATTAGAAGAATGATGAGAGAGATCATGGACTACTTGTCCCTAAATGTTTTTATCTAGGTGATCCATGGTGAGATAGGACATGGACAACTCACCCCTAGATGTTTTTATCTAGGTGATCCATGTGGGGAGGAGAGTAAGAATAGTCTATCTGTTTTTAGGTAGTTCCACCCATCTTTGTGCATGTGTGCAAATGATGTCTAGTTTCAAGTATATAGCACCCCGTTTAAGAGTCTTTTCTCTATTTCTTAGTGTGCTTTACCCTGTTTAAGACATGTAATGTAAATACAAATTTTAAGGGGTGATTGTGTGTGTGCAAATGTGTAAATGCCAAGAGGAAGATACATGCTTGGTTTCAAGGCCATCCCATTTAAGACTTTTCTATTTTTGGTGATGTGTTAACCCCATCTAAGACATATATAAAATATTGTATATATTTTTGAGTGGGAAGCATCCCGCTCTAAGAGATTTTACTGTAAATATGAGAATGAACACCCAGTTTAAGACATGCAAAAATGATATGCAAGAGGTATAGTACAATATGGTACAAGGGAGTGGTATGGGTGCCCCCCTCATTAAGATATCAACATAGTTTAATTTTGATATCTTAAGGAAGCTAGAGTCAAGGATACCTTACCTTAAACACTAAGGAGATATCCTTTAGGCAACAATGTCATAAATCCAAGCTAGAGAGGGAATACTCTTCAAGCAAGGATAAGATAGTTGAAAATGAGATATCTTGCAACAAGTGTAAAGGGGATCCTTGGAGGAGAAGAGATCTTTTATCAAAAGATATCTACCTCCAAGAGGATCTATCTTTAACAAACATAACATCTTCTACCAAAAAAAAGGGAAGGAGAACAAGAATTCATACATTTCTCCTATTACTAGGTGAAAGGGATCCTTGATGAAGGATGAAATACTTCTGACCCAATGTGTGGGGTGAAGTTATGATAGATATACATTTCTAAGTGAAGAAGAGGTTGTAGCCAAGAAATTACACCTCTTGTATAAGAGATAATCCTTGAGAAAATAATAAATTCACACAAGGAATGATACCCCATTATGAACAAACACCACTCCACAAAGGAAAAGTAGATCCTTAGAGAGGAGGAGACATCAATCATTTCCCCCCAAGTGTAAGGACAATGAGAAGAATTACACAATCTTTGAATGAGAGATTAAGCATAAGGAAATACATAATAAACTCACATGAAGGAATATCTAATGCAAGAAAAGAGATTAGTATTTGTAAAATGCATGTCAAAAGAAGTGGTAATATTCAAAGAGAGAGAGAGAAAAAAAGAAATATCAAACATATTACCCTAAGGAGGTATTTAATAATAAGAGACATATAACTGGAAGAAAGTATATTCCACACATGAAAAATGAAACCCCTAAATGGAAGAGTGATAGATTAGAAAGAGAGGGAAAAGAGCCATCCTTGCCCCCCAATTAAGAGGACAAGGAGAAGAACTACACATCTTCTAAATAGAGGTTAGTCATAAGAGACATGCCATTTCAAATAAAGAATATATTCTCATAAGGAACACACATGTATTCACATGGAGAATAATCATATGCAAGAAAGGGAATCACATTATTAATTATGCAACTCACAATAAGAGGTAATATCTTCAAAGAGAAAGAGCAAGATAGAAGATGGATCACACATCCTTTCTAAGGAGAGATTATTCATAAAAGGTGTACCATCTCAAGCAAGGAATAGGTCCAAGACAAGAAATAAGTTTGTGCTCACATGAAGCATAATTCCATGCAAGAAAGGGCATCAAGTTATAAATAATACAATCACAAAGAAAATACTTAAAAAATTAGGAAGAGGAGAGAAAGAGGGGAAATCATGTTGCTACCCCAAGATATTTTATTTTGAAGAAGCATCACCTCTAACCAAAAAGAGCCCCCAAATAAGTTAACTTCTTATGTCATAGGGTGAGGAGAAACACAAGGGTGAAAGGAGTGCTAAGGCACTACCTTTTCCCTAGAAAGAGAGCAAGATCTATTGAAAGACATATATGAGAACAATCATATTGTTCTTGGGAAAATTACTTAAGTGATTTACACTTTCCAAGAGAATGAGAATAACAATTATGAAAAAGTCAATGTAAATCACCTTTCTTATGTTTGTAACTATAATTAGTTCTACTTAAAGGAAAAGCAATATTCTTATCATACTTCAATCTCCAAAAGATTCTAGTTGCTAATATTTCTTGATAATTAATAGATGTAGGTTTATTATTTTGAGATTGAGGAAAATAGTTATTATTAGAAGAGGAAGGATTGTCATCCATTATTTTAACTTTACCACTATCGATAAGTCCTTTTATTGAATTTTGAAAATTGGAACAATCATCAGCATGATGATAATGGGTTTGATGAAATGAACAAAAAAGAATTTTTGAAGAAGAATCTCTTTTGTGAGAACTAATGGCTTGTTGTCTTGAAAGATGATTTTTGAAGTCTTGAATACTAAAGAGTTCATCCATAGGAGATTTATTATCCTTCCTAGGCCTTATGTAGTTATTTGTGTAGGAGGGTTTATAGGGACTCAAATTCCTTGTTCAAATTTTCCAAGTCCTTGTCCTCTAAAACCTTATTTTGATATCATGTTGAATCCACTCCTATAAGAATCCTTTAATTGAGAAGGCGGGGGAAAATTATAATAAATTTCTTGAAAGTTTTTAGTGTAAGGATGTTTAAAAGGAATGAAAGGATTAGTAGATGAAGAAGGAATATCTTATGGATGACTTTCCTTTCTTTAATCATGTATGTCCTTTTTGGTAAATTGGGAAGGAAGATCCTTATCACCTAAGGCCTCATCATTGATTAATGTTATATGGGGAGAGAGATCATGAATAAAATGCATGACATCATCTTCTCTACAAATGTTTTAATGTTTAAGATAGGCTCTATGAGAATAAGGAGGATCTAGAGAGATGGAAACACAAATATTTTGATTTTGCCCACTTACACAAGGGTATATGCATGAGAAGAATATGGGGCCGTGTTTCTCCTCAATTCTTTCTCTCCATTAGAGAGATAATTGATAGGAGTATTAGCTCTTGCTTCATTCACATTAGGTACCCTAGATGAGGTACAAGTCTTAGGTTTCTCATTGTCATCTCTAGGATTAGGATCTACAAAAGCTTGTAGGTGATCTATGTATGAAATTCATTTTCCCCAAAATATCACCATAGCACAACATATATGAAAAATGAAAGTTTTGAGATCTAATCTATGAAAAGGAATCAACTTGGAAATCCAAAAAATGCAATATGTCCAGGTGCTATGAATGAAAAGAAGTAACATGAAGTGAAAGAAGCCATTATCCAACACATAATTATAATAAATGTATATAAAAAGCAATGCAATCATATGTGAAATAGGAAATAGATCAAGTCCATTAATTGCAATGATTAATATTGAAATTTAATTTCAAGCAAATTATTTGAAAAGAAAAGCACTTAATTTATTTAAATTGATGAGATTTGAATTTGATTTTTTTTTTTAGTTTTGAAAAATGTGAAATGAAAATTTGAGAATGAGAATTTGAAAGTTTGATATTTGGAAATTGGAATTTGAATAATTTAAAACTTTTGAAAATTCATGCAACCTCCCGGGAAATTTAAATTTATACTTAGGGCCTTGAAAATAACCTCTTTTAATTTAAATTTTAAAATTACCCACTAGAAGATTTGAATTTATCCAATAAAAGTTTAATTTTAAAATTAGGGTTTTGTTAAATAACCTCTTAAATTTAAAATTGGAAATATTGAAATTTGAGAATTGAAAGAATTAATTTAATTTTAAAAATTAGGGCTCTTTTAAATAACCTCTTAATTTTAAATTTGAATCTAAAATTGTCCACAAGAGAATTAAATTTAAATTAGGACCTTGTAGAAAGAACCACTTAATTTAAAAATTAAATTTGAAAAAAGATCTAAGATTGGGATTTGGAATTTGAAAATGTACACGATTAATTTAGGAATTAATCACTTAATTTTAAAATTGAAATTTCATCCAAGGTTGAAATTTTGAATTTGAATTTTAAATTAGCAACCAAATTTGAAGAGGGAAATTCAAAATTTAGACAACCCACAAGCTCAATTTAAAAAATAAAAAAAATAGAGTTTTTGAAATTAACCACTTAATTTTAAAAATTAAATGTGAAACTTGACTTGTAGATGAAAATTTGAATTTACAAATGGAATGAATGCTCGAATCTGAAATAGTTAATCTAATTTATACAAATCACAAGCTCAATTTTGAATTTAAAAATTAGGGTTTTAGTGAAATTAATCTCTAAATTTTTAAAATTTGCAAGGAAATCAAACTTGTAAATGAAAATTGGAATTTTAAATTGCATATAGTGAGATCTAAAAACAAAAAAATAGAATTAATGGTGTAAGGAGTCGAGTTCAACAAAATGTAAAGTGAAAAATTTGGGAGCTTAGCAAATAAGCCACTTGAAAGGGGAAAATCACTAAGCTCAATTTTTCACTCGGAGAAACTTTACATTCAAAAGAGGGGTTGAGTCTACTAGATCTAATCCTAAATGATGCAAGGACTGAATACTAAGTAGATTAGTTGAATAAGTCAAGTGCTGAATTGAAGACAAAATAGGCAGAAATAGTGAGCTATAGATTCGGGATTTAGTCATGCACTTGGATTTGAGAAGTTTGAGATGATTCGAAGATACTCCACAAAATCGGGCAAAATTTGTGAGGATCATGTGTTTGAACAGGGGCTCCCCCAACTTGGTCCTCCAAACTTTCGCACGTCGAAAAGGGTTTTTCATCTCTACAAATAAAGCTTAATTCTAGAAGTACAATTATGCACCTTCTTCCTACACATAGAAAGAAGAAGAAAGGGGTTTTCCTAAGAAAAACTCTAGTTTGAAATCAACCTTGAATCAAATACTTCAAATAATTAAAATAAATGATTGGAAGGTATACCTTCAGATCCGCAATAGATGATGATGATGATTTTCCTCTTAGATGTAATAAATAATGAGCATTGAAGGAGGGGGGTAAATCAGTGTTTCGGTATTTATAAATTTGTTAATATGATTCTTTTTCCACCGAATGCTAATAGTAGAAACTGTAATGAAGAAACATAAAACAAATAAGCACATAACCATAACACCAATATTTTTATGTGGAAACCCAAAAAGTAAAAAACCAATGAACACTGAGAGGAGGGGCTGAATAAGTGTTTGTGTATTTATAAATTTTTTAATCTGATTATTTATCCACCAAATGCTAATAGTAGAAACTATAATGTAGAAACACAAAACAAATAAGCACATAATCATAACACCAATACTTTTACATGGAAACCCGAAAAGGGAAAAACCATGTTGGGATTTGAACCCACAATATTATTATACTATGGCCAGTAGTAAAACAATATTACATCAGGGGAATGCACATACATTCAGGCTCACTCCCTCGAGATCACTACTCAAATACAAAAGGGCTACAACCCAAAGGAAGGCTCACTACCCTACATGCTAATAAAAAATTATTATAATGAGCAATGAACTGAAGAAAAGAATCTAACTATGACAAATCATAGTTTTGGTTAGGCACAAAGTGATCCATTGTTACTGTTTTGATAAATTGCTCTGTTATGCTCTGCTACTAAATAGTGCATATGAAACTATGCTCAATTGCTCCTAAAATCATCTCCCATATCATCTCATCCTAAAAAAACCACAGTGGGAACCTACCCACAATAAGATGATACTCTACAGTAGTATGTGTAAATATTACAATAGGGAATGCACATGCATTTAGGCACACTACCTAGAGCTCACTACTCAAAATAAGATGACCTAGAAGGCTCCAAGATTCAGGGAAGGTTCACTACCTTACAATAAGATTCAGACTACAATCCAGATTACATGAACTACAAAGATAGGATCTGCTAATGCTTGATAACAGTTCTGGTTAAGCACATTTGTTTGCCTTGCAAAATCTCTTCTTAATACATCATAGCAAAGGATAAATTCTCTTATGTACACATACACCACTCTCTAATAATGTAGACACTAGATCAACACACAAATTACATGACTATACCACCTATTTATACAAATCATCAACCTTGACTACAAGGTCGGCCAAACCCTCAACCCTTAATTACAAAATTACATCACACAATATATATATCAACCACCAGACAAATATAATGACATATATGTCATAGAATGGACCTAAATCAAATATTCAAATATGCATCACCACCAAAAATCTTGCCAAGGTCAACCACGCAGCATGCTACACCACCAAGAATACCGCATAACATGAAGAATATAACTGGATCAACAAAATCACCAAGAACACGCATAAGAATCAATGCAGACCATGAAGACAAATAGGACACAATCAGGAAACACCAACAAACACATTAGAAACATTCACAATAGTTGTACCAACACCACTTATTCAAATCTTCATCGATCAACATGCTAACTTACAAGAATACTGAACAATAACAATTCGGACTAGAAAGATAGCTTGCAGAGCACCAAATCATGAACCATCTAAACTAAAGATACACATGAGCATCCAAAAAATTCTCCCAAATCTGCAACCAAAAATAATCATATCAGAGCTCACCAAATCAAATACGAAACTCTGCCACCCACATAATAGAAAGACTGAACTACAAACTAGATCAAATAATATGATCAAGTAAACTTTCGGATCACTAAAACAAATAAGGAATGAAGTATTCTAGCATCCCAAATAGATAAATCAACCATATCAACAATGCAATCACCTAAACACCAAACAACTCTCTGCAACACCAAAACATAGGAATATGTTGACATGAGTAATAAAAACATATCCTAGTAGCATCAATATCCAACAATCTCCCCCTTTGGAATTGATGGCAATATATGAATATGAAAAAAAATCAATGCAAAGGAACTAGATCAACACCAGCAAATTGAAACAAACTCCCCCTAAGATCATGCTCATAAGGATTACAAAGATAAAGTAGTTTTTCACATGTTTCTCTGCGCCCTTGACAACAATGCCAAAGACAGAATACATATTATGCTTCTCTCCCCCTATACAAGGTAATATTTCACAACTCAATCCACTAACATTTGAACCACATACTGACTACTATGACTAAGTAGTAGCACCAACTCATTAGCCCAAATAAAAAGATAATGCTCTGAAATCCTCTAACAAGGTTACTCTTAATAGGGTAGAGCTCCTAACACGGCTGAGACAAAATCACTTGACTGGGTGAATCCTAACAACCTTTTCTCTTAACTGGGCATATTGTAAGCTCTTCATTGAGCTAGGCCTTTCACCAGACGCATTCCAAAAGAGTACAAATACATATTGTGGGTGATAATTGTTAGAGTAAAGTAATTAATTAACTTTTCTCTCCTCTTAAGATTTCTCTTTATGCATACATTAGTCATTTAATAATTAATATTTAATTATTAAATGCTCACACCTTAGGGTTACGTTTTCCTTTTGGTGTTGATCTCCTTTATAAGGATTGATCTCTTGTATTATTCATATTCTTGATTCATTTTTCTCTGATAATACATCTTTTCTCTTTGTCAGAGCCAAAACCCTTGTATTCATTCTCTCTCTTTCTCTGTGACAGGTTTCTTGCATGCAGGTTTCTTTTGGGTTCTGTGGATTTGTATTTCTCAAATCCTACATGGTATCAGAGCTGGATCTGCTACAGCTTGTTCAGACTTTTGAAAGATTTTGAGATCCAGGTTTTGGTTGCATCAGATCTGTGTTTGTCTTCTGTTTTTTATTTTGGAATAGGGGGTATTTTTTTTCAGTGCACTTTGAGCCCAAACGGACCTCACCGTTGAGCTCGTAGCGCCCAAAAACCCCTATTTCCATATAAAATTCGTCCGATTTGGACACAGTTGCACCAGGAGGCAAATTTTTTTTGGCCCCAAGGTCGTACGGCCCTAGGGCACGAAAATCGAGGCGAAAAATTCAAAAAAAAATCAAAAAAATATAAAAATTGGCATTTTTTTGGTTTTCGGCAGGCACAACCAGTGTTAAGGCCAGCGCCGCCCCCGCCCAGCCCGACGGCCACCGCTCGGCCACCACAGCTGGTGGTAACCTCCGCGCCACCGCCCAGCACAGCCCGCAACCCGCCTGCCGCCAGCAGCCCGCGCGCCGCCGCCAGCTCGCCTGCGCCCAGCCAGTGCGCCGCCCACCGCCAGCCGCGCCGCCCCAGCGCCGCCCATGCGCCGCCGCCTCCTGCGCCCGCCCCTGGTCGCCCAGAGGACCAGGGGCTGATTTTTTTTAGCCCTCCAGGGCTATAAGAGCCTATTTGGGCCCTTTAGGAGCACTTTTACAAAATTGGGCATAACTTGGGCGTCCGATCTCCATTTTTCAAAAACGAATAGGCGTTGGAAAGCTGGTTCCGAGCCCGATCTAATTAATGAAGGGCTTTTTTTCTGATTTTTTTTAGCCCTTCAGGGCTATAAGAGCCTATTTGGGCCCTTTAGGAGCACTTTTACAAAATTGGGCATAACTTGGGCGTCCGATCTCCGTTTTTTGAAAACGAATAGGCGTTGGAAAGCTGGTTCCGAGCCCGATCTAATTAATGAAGGGATTTTTTTCTGATTTTTCCGTTTTGTAGTGTTTTTTGCCTGTCAAAATCAGAACAAGTTTTTTGTACTCCAGGAGCCATATCTTTTGCATACGGACTCCGTTTTTCGAAAGCGAATAGGCATCGGAAAGGTGGTTCTGTGCTCTTTCCATCTCTATAGTTTATTTCATTAGAAAAAGATTCAGGTGCTCCAAATTTTGTCTCAACCCGTTATTGCTTTCTATCATTTTCTGGCTTTCAGTTTGTACTGGGGATTAGTTTTTTGCATTGTGGGGGGGTGTTTTCTCTTGCTTTTTGTTATTTACATCAGAAAACCAGAATTTACAAACACCAATACAAAAAAAAATCAAACCCCCTTCTGCATCTTCTGTCTAGTTCTGAAAGACCACTTAATAATAATTAAAAATTTAGAGCAGTTGAGGCACAGTTCACAGGATGGCAGACAGACCTATTGAATCTCTCACACCGCATAATTACCACACTTGGAAGGGTCGCATGATGACTCTTCTCCAGTCAAAAGGGTTATGGTCCTGTTTGGATGAGGTTCAGCCTTAGTTGACACGTCCTTTTGAGATTATGCAGCACAAGAACAATATGGATCAGGCTATGGGATTGATGGCTTTACACATTTCCAACAGTCTTCAGTTTCATCTTGAGGGTTGTCTCACTCCTCAAGCCATTTGGATCAAGTTTGAAGGACTTTTTGGTACTGTCAACGAGTTCAGAGCTTTGCAGCTTGAGGCAGAGTTAACTTCCTTGGTACCTGATTCATTTCCTTCTATTGAGGACTTTCTGATGAAGTTCAAACAGCAAAGATCAATCTTGCAGGGTTGTGGTAAGACTAAGACTGATACAGAGTGCATTTTCCTGATTCTCTCCAAGCTTCGGGGTCCATTTCAGATCTTCTCTTCGACCTTCTATTCCACCATGGATGCCTTGGGTGCTCGACATGTCATGCCTTCTTTTGAGGTCTTTTGTGATTGTCTGACTCGTGAGCAAGCTAAGCTTAAGCAGTTGGATTCACTTTCAGGTTCATAGAACCAAGCATTGGTAGCCCAGTCCTCCAAAGGAAAACAAAAGCAGAAACCGAAGCCTAAGAAAGATTCAGAGGCTAGTGAGAATCCCTCCAAGCCACCACCTAAGTCTGATTCAAAACCACAATTCAATTCTAAACAGGGCAAATCTTCAAAGTCTGGTGAGTCTTCCTCCAAGACTAAGAAGAAATCAGGTGATCCTTGCAGTTTTTGTGGCAAGGAAGGACATCCCGTTTCCAGGTGTTGGAAACGTTTAGAGGCTTTGGAGGAAGCCATGCAGTAGCATAATATCAATGCACCACAGCCTCCTTCACAGCCCACAGGGAAAGGTCATGCTCTTTCTGCATGAGCATTGTCCTCAGCATCCACTTGGATTCTAGATTCTGGTGCCTCTCACCATATGACACACACACAGGATTTGGTCACTACTCTTGCTCCTACAAGCACTCGACATATTGCAGTTGGTGACTCAGCACAACTTTCCGTTCAGGGTTCTGGTATTGTTTCATTGGATGGTGGTTGTCTTCAGGATGTGCTTTTGGTTCCTGACATTTCGACAAACCTTCTATCCATTTATCAGATTTGCCACTCTGGCTCTGGTAAGACAGTTGAGTTCTCTCCACATGATGTGGTTATTCGAGATCTTCATGATCCTGACTTGGTTGTGGCTACTGGGAGTGTGGATTCTGCATCTCACTTATATAGTTTTGATGGCTTTGAGAGTTCAGACACTATTGGTTCCTCTCTTATAGCACATGCAGATTCAGTGAGCAGGCTTTGGCATGAGCGTTTTGGTCATGTCAATTACAGATATCTACAGCAGATGAGTACACAGGCACTTGTGATTGGGCTTCCACAGATTTCTTGTACAGATGGTGTATGTCGTGGTTGTGTCCTTGGCAAACATCATCGAGATCCTTTTCCTAAGGGTCGAGCCTCTCGTGCTAGGGCAGCCCTAAAGTTGGTACACAGTGATCTTATGTCCTTTCCGACTCCTTCTTTTTTAGGGGCCCGTTATGTACTCACTTTTATTGATGACTTCTCCAGACGTACATGGGTGTACTTTCTTAAGTACAAGTCTGATGTCTTTGACTCTTTCAGGAAGTTTAAGACATTTGTGGAGAAGCAATCTGGACTTTCTATCAGGAGGATACGCACAGATAATGGGGGGGAGTATGTAAATCAGGCTTTCAGAGATTTTTGCACTGAGCATGGTTTACAACATCAGTTTACAGTTCCTTATACCCCTCAACAGAATGGTGTTGCTGAGAGAAAGAACAGAACCTTACGGGAGATGGCAAATTGTATGATACAGTCTCGAGCTATGAGTTCTTCATTTTGCACTGAGGCAGTCAATTGTGCCAATTATATTCAAAACCGGATGCCCCATAAGGCATTACGACATATGACTCCTGAGGAGGCTTGGACCCATGTCAAGCCTGATGTTTCTACATTCTGAGTTTTTGGTAGTGAGGCTTGGGCATTTATTCCTGATGCTCAGCGGATAGCCATGGAGAGGAAGAGTCGACCACTCATATTTGTTGGCTACTGTGAGGATGTTAAGGCATACAGGTTGTTTGATCCTGATTCCAGAGAGGTCTTGTTTCGGCGGGATGTCCAGTTTGATGAGTGCTATCCTCAGATGGATTCTCCATCACTAGCTTCTCCCTCATTGCCTACTCCTTCCTCTTCATCTCTTGAGGATTACTTATCTCTTGAGGATGATGTAGATCATGATCCACCATCTCCACCACCACCAGTTGCTTCGTCTTTGCCGAAGTGGGCCCATGATACTGTTGATGCAGCTGGTTCTTTGGCAGGTGATCCTTCTGATACTCGTCGCACTCGTGCTCAGACATCTGGTTCTAGTCTTTTGAGTCATACCCTTTCAGATGATCCTCAAAAGTTTTCAGAGGCAACAGGACACCCAAAGTGGGATAGGGCCAAGGATGAGGAGTATTCTTCTTTGATGAAGAATCATTCTTGGGATCTTTGTCCTCTTCCTAAGGGAAGAAAGTTGGTTCGGTGCAAGTGGTTGTATCGTACCAAGTATGCTGCAGATGGTTCTATTGATAAGTATAAGGCCCGTCTTGTTGCGAAGGGGTTTTCTCAGGTAGAGGGTATTGACTACTCTGAGACCTTTGCTCCTGTCGCCAAGATGAATTCTATACGCCTGGTACTTTCACTTGCAGCTTCATAGGGATGGACAGTGTTTCAGATGGATGTGAAGAGTGCCTTCTTGCATGGAGACCTACATGAGGAGATCTATATGGAGCAGCCTCAGGGTTTTGTGTAGGACACTTCTTTGGTTTGCAGACTTCGACGTTCATTATATGGTCTCAAACAATCCCCCAGGGCTTGGTATGAGAAGATGGACTCCTTCTTGCTTTCCTCACACTTCACATGCTGTCATTCCGATCACACAGTCTATATTCAACGTCAGGAGGGTGATCTTTTGATTCTAGTGCTATATGTAGATGATCTCATCATTACAGGTAGCTCATCCTCCATGATTCAGAGTGTTCAGAGAGCTTTGATGGAGCAGTTTGAGATGACCGATCTTGGTCTCTTGCACTTCTTTCTGGGTCTACAGGTTATTCAGTCTTCGGATGGGATTTCCATTTTTCAGGAGAAGTATGCTCTTGATATCCTTCAGCGATTTGGCATGCTTGATTGCAAGTTTGCCCCCACTCCATTTCAGTCAGGTGTTGTTTTGTCTTCCACTTGCTCTACTCCTTCAGTAGACCCCACTTTATACAGGCAGTTGGTTGGCAGTCTGTTGTACCTGACACATTCTCATCCTGATCTTTCCTTTGCGGTTGGCCTTGTCTCTCGGTTCTCCCATGATCCTCATGAGAGCCATTGGCAAGCAGCCAAACGTATTTTGAGATATATTCGGGGCACCACACATTATGGCATTCACTACTCTTCAGGATCCCCTCACATCATTGGCTTCACTGACTCTGATTGGGCTGGTGATGTCAATGATCGGAAGTCTACTTCTGGCTTCATTTTTTGCCTTGGTTCTGGTCCTATCACATGGTCTTGCAAGAAGCAATCTGCTATTGCATTATCATCTACAGAGGCTGAGTACCGTGCAGCAGTGTTAGCCAGTCAGGAGGTTTTATGGCTTCGGCAATCGATGATAGAGTTTGGGTTTCCTCCAAATTGTCCCACTATTCTTTGGTGTGACAACAAGAGTGCCATTCACATTTCACGCAACCCAGTGGAGCATCAGCAGACAAAGCACATTGAAATCGACATGCACTTCATTAGACAGTTGATTCAGGATGGTTCTCTCATCTTGGAGTATATTCCTACAGAGGAGCAGGTTGCTGACATCTTCACTAAACCTTTGGCATCTCTGCGCTATCTTTAGTTGCGCTCAATGCTTGGGGTGAAGGAAGTTGTCCTTGGGGGGTCTCAATGAGGCCTTCCTTCCTTCATGTTTTCTTTTCAGCATGATTCTTTATCTCTTTTTGGAGAGGAGTTTTTTCCCACTGGTTTTTCTCCTTTACTCCGCTTTATAGAGATTTTCTTGTATTCGGGTACCTCATCAGGCCTTGTTGCCGGGACCCTCTTTTGCATTGTAGTTCCTTTGCTTTTTTCTGCATTGTTTGTAGCTGCATTATAGCTCATCTTAAGGGGGGGTGTTAGAGTAAAGTAATTAATTAACTTTGCTCTCCTCTTAAGATTTCTCTTTATGCATACATTAGTCATTTAATAATTAATATTTAATTATTAAATGCTCACACCTTAGGGTTAGGTTTTCCTTTTGGTTTTGATCTCCTTTATAAGGATTTATCTCTTGTATTATTCATATTCTTGATTCATTTTTCTCTGATAATACATGTTTTCTCTTTGTCAGAGCCAAAACCCTTGTATTCGTTCTCTCTCTTTCTCTGTGACAGGTTTCTTGCATGCAGGTTTCTTTTGGGTTCTGTGGATTTGTATTTCTCAAATCCTACAATAATTCCCACCATGGTTTTCCCAATTGGGTTTCCACATCAAAAATCTTTATGTTCATGTGGTGGATGCATTATTGATTTGTGAATTTGATATCTTTACCTTGTTTACATATTGATGAACACTTGAGTGAATGGTTTGTTAAATCAGCTTAGAAGATTGTTTGAGTAGTTACCAGAATAGTTTTGTGAAGTGTTGCACATTTGTTTTATTACTGATTTAACCCCGTCCCTCTCAGTAATAACCAGATCCTCATAATAACAAAATCTAGATGTTGGAAACATAAAGTTTTTCATCAGAGAAAAATCTGAGTGACATTGAAGCATTGAAAGAAGTGCATAGGGTGCCTGAACCATGTTGGAATTGTTTGAAAAAAAAAAATCAATCTTTTATCCTAGCTTGATTTCGTAAAGACTTCATGTGGTTATTCTGAAATTAAACTCCTTGCATGCCCTAAAGTCATATCAGCATGACAAAAAAGGGTCAATAGGATAAAAATCATGTCTTGTCGAAAGGCTATGTGCTAACAAAAAATAGTTTGTTAGTGAGACATGACATGTGTCACAATGAAATATAAACTTCAATGTGATACCGAAAGTCTACCATGCCCACACTTAAAGTCAAGTTAATGCAGACAAAGGAATTGTCAATGAGACATCTCCCATGTCTTATCGAAATGTGATGTTGGTATGACAACAAAGGTCTGGAAAAGCCAAAAGGAGGTCTTTCTCAAATCCAAAGTCATGCTGAAATGTTTCTATTGGTGAGACATCTTCTATGCCTCACTAAATCATGTGTGTTGATATAAAATAATAGTCTGGTAAGGGCGAAGGGAGACTTGTTGAATGGGCATGTCAAACTGAAAACTTAGCCATTTGGGAGACATGTTTCCCATCTTACCAAAATGTTAATTTTGGTATGACGGTGGTTGTTTGGTAAGAGAAAAGGGGAGTCTCACTAAGTGGGCATGTCTCACAAAAAGTAGTGGCAAGTGAAGTTGTAGGGCCACAGGAAAGAAAGGAGAGGAGCATCCCACCACATTGTGAGATGAAGACGGGCGGGGTGGAGACACTATGGGGAGGTAACGTGCAACAAGATGCAAGGAAGATGAGCCTCCTTGAAATACTATAACCTATAGAATAGGGTGTGACAAAAGTGGTGCGGGGTAAATAAGAAGTTGGGGTAGAGTTTAGGGTTCCCACTACATGTGCTTATTTCTCTGGTAAGCATGATTCTTGATGCATTGAAGAAAGGATTGCAAAAATAGAAGCATATGAAGGAAATAAAAAAATTGAGAGGTAGGTTACAAATATGGATGATAAAAGGGGAATAATTTCAGGTGGAATAGTGTTTGTGGTTGAATGCTCTTAAAAAATTATTTTCTCAAAAGGAGAGATCTAGAGAAAGGAATACTTTCCACCAAGCATAACAGTCTCTCTTCACTGATAGGTACATGATAAATGAGTCATGTTAAAGACAAAGAATTGTGTGTGACAATTGATTTTTATATTTTATTTCAGTCTTGAAATGTGTTTTACATCAGAGAGATGTACAGAAAGTTACAAAACACTCAACAAGAGGGAACTTTTTTATTTTTGAACAAAGAGAAAATTCTGGCCAAAGTCAAGTGCCAAAAAGAGGAAATTTCAGACAAATTCAAAGGGCAATAATGGAGAAAGTGATAAGTCTTTTTTACAACAAGTGTGTGAGCAGACGAGTTAGAATTTGTTGTGCAAGCATGAAGGGCAAAATGTGTGAATGCAAAATCATTCTTCTAGAGTTTTTAGGTGTCGCCAAGAGATTCGGGGATACAGATTAAAGGCAAAATTGAAGAGAAGAGAATGCAAATTTTGAATTCTAAAATTCAACAAGGAGAAGGCCATGTGTTAATATAGAACTCATTCTAGGGTTTCTCTAGGGTTTTATTCTTGGTGTACTTAGCTTTCTTTTCTTGTCATTTTTGGAGAGTCTGATGTAATTTTCAAAATATTTTGAAAGAAAGGATTCCATGTATAGTCCCAATTAGGAGTAAGTAAGAGTTATTTTTCTAGCTAGCTTCAAATAGTTTCTAATCAGAATGCAAGTAGGTTAAGAGTTTGCTCCAGCCATCACCTTTATGTATGATCATTATTTTATAGAATGAACGATCAAGGATCTTTTGTTTTGTCCCAACAAGTTCCGGTGTTTGTCTTATTTTTTCTTCTCTTCAAGGAAGAGATTAAACTTCTTTCAATAAGATAATGAAATAGTGATATGTGCATTGTAGGATTTACAAGAATGGTTGTAATTCACCTGAACTTAGAGAATATTGATAAAATGTGTTGGTATTGTAAGCTCATGGGTTAAATGTTTATCTAGTTGGGTTTAATGTTATATGTTGTAAGTTGACTCTGCTTCCCTAAGGAAAGCACTTGTCATGGGGCTTGTACCCAGTCTTCAGAATCAATATAATTCTTTAAAATCTCATTTTATTTGTAGGAGTAGGCTTAGTGTAGAAATCAATCCCAAGTGTTTAGTAAAATGTTAACAAGCCATGATTGTAGCCAAATATGAATTTTATAAGCTTTCTTTAGCACATTCATATTCATATATTTGTTGTAAAATGTAATGTCATGGGTTTTGAAATTTGCAAGTTATTAAGGCATTACTCAGGTGTACCCACCTTGGTCTTGCAGAGCCAAAAGTGGAGGAAATTTTAGTCTTGTTACTGAATCTCATTTGTTGGCCAAATCCTATTTTAAACTTGTAGATAAGTAAGTGGCTAATCCTTTAGGGTTTAGGATCTTTTGATTTGGGAATCAAGAAGATCACCCTTTGAACATTGCTTTCATTATAACTTCCACATTGATCACTTACGGTGGTGGTTGTTTCGATGTAAAGTGTAATACAATTTGAGAAAAAAATAAATATTTTTTTGTTTTTTTTATAGTGTCAAATAAAAGTCTTCATTTCTTAAAATGAACCTATCATTCCTTTAAAATTTTACATAATTATTTTATTTTTTTAACAAAAATGACACATTATTTACTATTTTGATAGATAAAGTTATTACATGTAAAAAACCTAATATCTAAACCCTAATCGATTCGAAGAAAAAATAAAAAATAAAAACACTAATATCAAAACCTAAACTCATTTAAACAAAAAATATATATAAATAAAATAAAATAAAAATACATTAAAAATAGGACTAAAGAATACTTGGATGTGTAGTCAGTAAAAATACCAGGTACCTATTACAATATTTCTTTCTCAATTGTTGTGCTAAAATTGATTTCATAAGGTTTAAAAATAAATAAATACTTTTTGATAACAATTACCTATTTTTTAGATAATGGGTAACAGATTTGTGAATAAGACGCACCTGCTTCCATGGAAAATGAGAGTTGTCGTGCAACATTTGAAATATATAAAACTCTCATTTTTTTAATTTCTTTTATGTATGAGTTTTTGAAGGCTCATTTTTTGGCTTCCATTTTAGCACCAATTGGTATCAGAGCTAGCTTGATTGAAAGGATTGCACACCAAGCCAGTGACAAAGTGTTGGTGAATTCCTACAAAGAATGTTCACAACGCTACTAGCCACCATGTATGATAGAACTATGTATGATTATTCAGATCATGGCATTGTTGTATTGAGTGTGGGATCCATAGCCAAAGTGTGTTGAGGTTGCACTAGCCTTTTGAGGAGAGCAAAAACAAGGAAACAATATGTCAATATGTCAAAGTGTTGGTGAATTCCTACAAAGAATGCTCACAACGCTGCTAGCCACCATATAAGATCATGGCGTTGTTGTATTGACAAAGTGTGTGGAGGTTGCACTAGCCTTTGAGGAGAGCGAAAACAAGAAAACAATATGTCAATTATTTAGTGTACTTTCTCATCTTGTTCCATGCAATGGTCATTGTGTCCTTGAAGATAAAGTCACTATGCACTTAAAGATGTTGAAAGGGAAGACCCGATCTTTTCCATGATTGGGGTCCCGATGTTTATTATTTCATATTTTGCATGCACTCCCTAATGAGAATGGCAAGCTATTTGACTGTTATTGGTTATCAATGGGACCAGATTACATAGTCAACATCATCGTGTCACCATTTTCACTCACAAAGGTATGGATACTTTGTCATGTTTAATCTATATTAGATATCTACTTGGAAGCATTAATGCATGGATTACATATAGACAAAGAATTTGTGAACAACGGTACATTGATGATTTGATGGGATGTTTGTGTTAGTATTCTTACTTGAGGATCCTTTAAGTAGGATGAGGATCCACAAAACTGCAATTGCAAGTTGGCTAAAGTTGCCAATGTTAGATTACAAACAAAGAAAAAAATAAAAGAATCCTGTCAGTTATTCTTGGTTAAGACTACTAAGTTATATGGAAAGTCTTAATTCACCAGCACTAAGCATTTATTTCTACCAGATGACAAACATCAATTTGTGTTACTTATATGATTGATATTTGTTTCTCTTTGTGTTCCAATATATGAAAGTTGCTCATATCTAAGGGGACTGTCTGCAAAGTTTATTTCTGATTTTACGTTGAAAGAAATTGTGAAGTATTGTTTGAAGCTTGCAAGTTGTAATCCACTATCTAAACAAGGATCCAAACTTGTATGACAAGATTTTCTTTTAGTCCAATACTATTATTGGTATCCAAAGATGAAATATCTCCTATTAGTGAAGACCTTATTTTCCAAGAGATGGCATTTAGAGTTCATTGAAGAGGACAAGGTCAAGGAAGAACAACTACAAATGTAGAAATTCTAGAGGAGATGAGACACAATCAAGCACGGTTTTAGGCTATGGAACTTGCAAAAATAAGAGGTACTGACATGGAAGATGTCTATGACAGAGAGGAAGAATCTCAAGAAGAAGAAGAAGCAGAGTTCAGGTAGAGGGAGTTGAAACAAGAATCGTTAGATTCTTTCTAGGAGCGAGTTAAAAACCAAAGTTGGAGGTACCTATGTATGAAGGTAGCATGAATGCTAAGCAATTGATTGTTTGGATCAATGTAATAAATAAATACTTCGATTATGAAAATATTGATGATGATAAGAAAGTGAAGTTTGTAGTAACTAGACTAAACAATGATGCATCCCTTTGGTGGGATGGAGTTCAAGATGAAAGAAGACAAAAAGGCATGCCCAAGACCAAGAGCTGGGATAGGATGGTAGCTAAGCTAAAAGTGAATTCTTATCAAAGATTACCAACTTAATCTTTTCAAGAAATTGAAAAATCCTAAACAAAAGAAATGTTAGTTAAAGGTTATACAATTTTTTTTTATAGGTTGACCATTAGAGCTGATCATGAAGAAGATGATCGTGAGAAAGTGGGTCGATATCTCAATGGATTGAGATATAATATTCCAAAGATGAAGAAATCAAGCTTTTGTGTCCAAGCATAGTGGAAGAAGCATATCAATATGCTCTCAAAGAAAAGGATAAATTATCCAAAAAATAAACACAAAGCTTGAGGGGAAAAAGTAGATGTTTTAGAGGAAGAGGATCACAAAGTAGTAGAGGTTAGCTACAAGCGTAGAAATAAGAAGGTAGTAGCTCATATCACTAGGAAAAATGCTCCCAAGGTAATGATCACTAATTCATTTGGGTGCATTTTCCGATGAATTTTTTTTATGAACTATGGGATTTATTACTAGTATTCATAAGGTGTCTTGTCCTTACCTCTTTTTACCAAAATTTGGTTCATAGTGTAGACAGTTGTGGTGACAACTTCTCTCCAGAACGTTTTCACTACACCTCCTTGTATCAACATCATTCTCATAGCTTCAACAACTGACCGGTTGTTCCTCTTTACAATACCATTTTGTTGTGGTTATCTTGGTGCAAAAATCTACCATTTGATACCATTTACTTCACAATATCTAGTGAATTCCTCAAAAGTAAATTCATCGCCTTGATCATTCCTCAAACACTTTACCTTCTTACCACTCTCCTTTTCAGCTAAGGCCTTGAATGCCTTGAACTTACTAAATGCTTTTGTTTTATCTTTCAAGAATGTGACCCACATCATTCTTAAGCAATCATTAGTAAAGATCATAAAGTATCTATCACCTTGAATACTTGTAGTCCTTATTGGTCCATAGAGGTCTGTATGAACCAAATCTAACATCTATGTTCCATTGAAAAAAAATTCTCTTGAAAGTTGAGGATGTCATCTTTCCCAGCTGACATTCCTTACATAGAGCATAACCGGCTTGTCCCACTGAGGCAAACCTCTCACTATCTTGTACTTACTCACTTTAACAATGTTATCAAAATTTATATGAAAAAATCTCCTATGTCAAAGCCAACTATCATCTACTTTAGCAATTAAATAGTTGTTGACTTTAGGATTCAGGTGAAATAAGTTACCTTTAGTCTACTTGCCATTTGCAATTAGTTCACCTTTCCTCCCATAGATTTTGCACATACCATTCTTAAACTCCAATGGATATCCTCTATCACTGAGCTGCATAACACTCAAAAGATTGTGCTTTAGACCTTCAACCCAGTAGACATCATCTACACTGCTTTTTCCATTAAGAGAAATAGTTCCCTTACCTTTAACCATGCAAGGTGAGTCATTACCAAATCTTACAACTCCGCCATCAAATTCCTTCAAAGAAAGAAATTTGCTCCGATCACCGGTCATGTGATGTGAACAACCACTATCAATGATCCAATCATTAGAATTATCCATGTGGGAAACTAAAGCCTTCTGATCAGATGTTTCCTCTTTAATGGCTACAAACATGATGTCTTCATTAGCATCACCCTCAGATTCCTCATCATTGATACCACCATCAACTACAATAAGCCAATCTCTTTTGCCTTTTCTCTTGTACTTCTTAAACTTCTCTCGCTTGTGCTCATTATCATGATTAGGACAGCTAGTTGCAATGTGTCCAATCTAGTTGAATGCAAAACATTTCAAAGTTAATTTACCTCTATATTTACTGGTACCTCTGGGCAACCACTTGGCCAACAATGCTTCAAGCTCAACCAAGCTGTCTTCATCATCAACTTCTCTGTTGGATCTAGATTCATAACTGTGACTAACATCTCTACTTTTTCTCATAGATGGGTTAGAAACTGAAGCTCTAAATGTAGACTCGGATTTTTGAACACTACCATCATAACCAATTAATTCAAAAGTAGTAAGCTTACTAATGATGGAGTCAAGGGTTACCTTATTTTTGTCAATAGATTTTAGCTCTTGAATGGCTGGAACTCGGATAGTGTAGACAGGTAGTAGGGTTCTCAACACCTTACTAACCACTATGGCATCTTCCACTTTACCACCTGCACTCTTGATCTTACCAACTATCTCTTTTATCCTCTGACCATACTGTTGGATATTCTCACCTTCAACCATCTGCATGTCATCAAACTTTCCTCTTAGACTCTCTTCCTTGGAAATATTCACATGTTCATCACCACTATAAATCTCTTCAAGTTTATTCCATATCTCATATGCAGTCTCTAGACCATGGACATCAAGATATTATGCATCAGAAAAAGAATTGATAATAGCCTCCAATGCTTGATTGTTTTCTTGTTTCTCTTTCTTCTGATCATCAGTCATAATCCCACTAGGTGCAACATATTGAGTAGCAACATGTTCCTAGTATTGATTTCCTAGACTCTTGATATAAATTTTTATTCTATCACTCCATATTCTATAGTTCTCTCTAGTAAACTTCATGTCTTACTTCTTCATCATGTTCTACAAAATCTTTACCTCAAGTTGTTAGGCTTAGACCTTAGAGGACCTGAGATGCTCTGATACCAAATGATGGTATGATGAAAGAATAAGGATCTGGTCAACTACCGAGAGGGGGGGGGGTGAATCAGTAGTAATAATAAACTTTCACCAATCTCATAATCAACCTCTCAAAGTAAACTTAGAACTATAAATGCAATATCACTGTCAGGTTTAACCGACTGACAATTATAATAGATTAATATTAAAAAAATTGAAACTCGTAAACATCCAAATACTTTTACTAACATAAGTAAAACTCATTTCATATTGCTACTGCTTATCATGACTTATCAAAGTGGATTAAGTAGTTAAGGAAATCAACCATAGAAAACATAACCACAAAAACATTCACCACTTGACACAATAATTTGACATGGAAACCCAAATGGTAAAAACCACAGTGAGATGAGACTCACAAGATAACTATCTGAACTCTTTTGAAGTTCTCCCTATTAGGAGCCAACCGTGTTAAAGCTTTTACAAAAATTCCTATTAAGAAGAGATCCTATTAGGGACCACTTGGTTAAGGGATTGAATATAATGCCTTGTTAGAAGCAATACCTTGTGAGGAGTAACCTCTATAGAGGATTTGAAATCCAAGCTAATGGACCACCTAGTTAGAGAATTTGAATAGCACTAAGCTTGTTAGAGCTTACCCGATTAGGGGATTTCAAACTACTGTAATTGTTAGAAAACAATAGGGGTTTGCTGATTTGTTTGAATAGCACTACACTTGCTTGTTCAGATCCTTTTCATGCTCTTATCTACCTTTACACAAACTGTGGATACATCATCCAGTTTGGCAACCACACACTCAACAAAAAAATTGACAACTATGAAACAAAACAACTCATCGACCTTATAAACAAATCAATAGGTCGGTAGCACAATAAAAACCTAATTCTCTCATAGAGATTACAAACAAGTCAGTTGAAGTATGACCATTGGATTACATAACAATCTTTGTACATCATTCAAGAAATCCTCAAGCTCTCCTTGATCACTACTTCATCAAACTTAGTAACTCATCATGCACTTTCCATTACATGCAATATACTTTCTATTCCCTAGATAAAAATCATTATCTCAATGCACTAAAATCACTTTGAAACTCTCTTCATACAATATGCATATGTGTCATAATCATTACCACTCATCATCATATCATAAACCAATACAACCAATTCACCAAACTTAATCGGTTAGGGTTTTTCAAATCAAAAGGTAAGGTTTACCAGTTCAACTCTCCAATACTTAGCAATACCGATTCACTCCACAAACTTACCTACCGGTTACAGCTTCCTTCACTAGCTCTTCCTACCAGTTACAAAACAACATTACAACAATATCATTACTGGTTAATTGACATCAATGACAATATAACATTTCATTAATGCAATCTTCAAGAAAATTCCAACACTCTTATTGAACTTTTCAACCTTTCCATTAGCCTCAGTAAGATCTCTGGTAAGATCTTCATTGTGTTTTGTGAGAGTCTCTCTTAGAGATATTGCCATCTCAAGATCCAACTGCAATGCTTCTTTCTCTTCCTTCTCCTCATGTTAATGCTCATGCAAAGTTGCATTCTCCTATTTGATCTTAGCAATCTAATGATATTTCTCTTTAATTAGGTCTTTAGTTTCCCTCCTTGCTTCAAGTTCTTGGCTCATACTGATTGTTAGGGCTTCAAGATCTCTCCTCAGATTTATCTTTTCACCATTCAATTTTTCCACTTCTTTATCCAATGCATCAATGTTAGCCTCATTAGAAGAACTATTGTCATAGATCTCCAATAGTTGCTCAATTAGTTCTCTCATTTTAACTTGTGAAGCTTTAAATCTGACCCTTAGGGTTTCAAGCTCTTCCTTGGTTTCATGAAGTACTCTAGCCATCTCTAAATAACTCATATCCCCCATGGTGGCTTTAGGTTTTCCTTCCAAGCGATTAAGCCTTAAGGAAGTTAGGCTTTGATACCAATTGATAGACTTATACAACACTGAGAGGGGGGAGTGAATTAGTGACAGCAAAAATAATACCACTTTAAACACAGATAGGTAAAGATAGTTAACCAATTTTCTTATAACTATGCATGCAATCCAAAATGATATTAAAGAATCCACAACAAGTAAAACATCCACATTAGCACAAGTGTTTATATGTGGAAAATCCAATTGGGATAAACCACGATGAGATGGGAATCACAAGTTAACAATATGCAGTAATAGGTAACTAACCGGTTAAGGTCTACAAAGTGCTCTTCTCATTAGCCATTTGGTGGAATTGATTATGTGTTGCATTGATGTCAACACTATCTATTTGGATGCTTTACCGTCATCCTTCTGGTCTTGGTAGGTTAAGTGGTTTCTAGTTAGTTTAGATTCGGTATGATACGGTATAGTTTGGTGATGGAATTGGCTTGTTCATGATACTTATACTCATATTTGGTCAGTTGGTTTTGGTGTGGTGATTGGATGCTATCCTTCTTGCTTAGATGATTGGTTTTTGATTCCAGCGAGGGTTTCACTGGCGGAGATTTTGATGGAGATCTTTGACGAATTGCATAAGTGGTGTTGGTGCAGCTTTTGATGAAGTTTCAGGATGCTGTTGTTGATCATGTTCGAGACTTGGTAGTTGGAGATAATTGCTGAAGCTTGTGGACCTATACTTGGTCTGGGTTGATATAGGTTATGGACCGACTTTAATGTAACATGTGGATAAGACCTATTGATGTATTTTCAGGATGTCTTATTTGTTGATATTACTTGTTTGGTCTAAGACCAACTTGGTTTGTAATTATGTAATTAGTTTATTATCTGGCGGTCGACTTGATTGTTTATGGTCAAGGGTTTGTATATATAGATGTAAGATCTCATTGTAGATCATCATGGTTAATATAAGAGGTCATGGTCAAGGAACGTAATGTGCGAATAATGTAATATCATTCAGGAAGAGGAGTT
The DNA here is from genome assembly GCF_030272615.1 of Cryptomeria japonica. Classification (NCBI taxonomy): domain Eukaryota; kingdom Viridiplantae; phylum Streptophyta; class Pinopsida; order Cupressales; family Cupressaceae; genus Cryptomeria; species Cryptomeria japonica. Next base: position 259,168,186 of record NC_081411.1, read on the forward strand.
GGTAGATCATTGGAGATCAAATTAGGTTTATGTAAGAGGATTTAGTCCTTCGATATTGAGCTTAACCGGAACTATACTTTGGCATAGGAGATGCTATATTTTGTAGTTCAACACTTCTCCAGATTTTTGTTTGGATTTCTATGTAGTCAGTGAGACTCCTTTTGTGATGAGTAGTGTGCTCTAGGTTGTTGGCCTTCCTACAAGTGTAGCCCCTTCATTGTAATTAACATACTTACTACAAAAGTATTATCTAACTATGGGTATGCTTCCTACCATGGTTTTTTCCTTTACCAGGTTTTCCACATACAAATCTTGGTGGTGTGGATGACTTTTATTTTGTGATTATTTTTTATGCTTAGTTGGATTGACTTCTATTATGGTATTATTGTTTTGGGTTCCAGTATTAAAGTTTTAATTGATGAATGTTCCTATAATCTATGACAAATGATTCACCCCCCCTCTCGATTGTCTTCTGGTTATCTGAACTATCTAACAATTGGTATAGAGCTTTCATCCTCTCTGCAGAAAGCTTAACCACTTGAGGAAGATCCTATGGTGACTAACAGTTCAAGTTCGTCTAGTTCTTCTTGAGCTATCTTTCGAAGGGATATTCAAAGGCTTGATGGAACAAATTACATAGTATGGAAGATTCAGAGGGAGACTCATCTGAGATGTCTTGGCAAGGAGATTTGGCAGATCACACAGAATGGTGTCACACCCTATAATTCTTGATTTGGAAATCCTCCTCCAGAAAACCTTGACAAAGAGCTTGAGAATGATTGTAGAGCAAGAGAAGCCCTCTTGTGTGCACTTTTTGATCAGCAAATAATGGGATTAATAGACAAATTATCTGGAAAGGCTATATGGGATAAGTTGGAGACTTTTAATGATGGTGACCCTACAGTGAATATTTCTAAAATTTATGGTTACCAGGTGCGATATGAAAACCTGAAGATGGAAGAAGATGAAAGGATTACTGCATTCATGGAAAGGGTAAATGAGATATTTATGATAAGTCAATGTTGTGATGGAACTCTGAGTGAAGATGAAATTATTTCTAAAGTCCTGAGATCCCTACCACCTGCTTACAAAATGAAGGCTATTGTTATTAATGAGTTTATAAAAATGGCTAATACATCTGTCAACAGAGATACTTTGGTTGGGAAACTATCTATTTTTTAACTTGAGCAATTTGGACCTTTTGGAGCTATAAAGGCTAAACCTTCTTTTCATGCATCTACATCTACAACCAGTAAGAAAGATTGGAAAGCTTTATAAGAAAAAGAGTTAGAAGATATGAAGAGAGAAGATGATGAGTTTGAGTAACTTGAAGCACTAAATTTTCTACAAGAGTACCTAAAGGACTGGTAGGAAGTAAGTATGAAGGAAAATCACCTTTTAAATGTTTTGCATGCAATAAGATTGGCCATTTTGCATCTAGATGTCCTGGAAGAAATTCAAGATTTGAAGAAAGAGTTAAAAGATCATTTAAGCCTAACCCTGGATATCAGAACAAGTATAGAGTCAAGAAAAGAAAAGACAAATCATCCTACATAGCGGATGAGGAAGGCATTGCTGACTCAAATAATGAACCGGCAGAAGACTCTACTAGTAGATCTAAAAATGGGAAGGAATGGGTATTCTTGGCTATCAAGGAAGATGATCTGGCACTAGAAGAGAATGTACCTGAGGAGAAGGAACTTGTTGCTAAAATTGATGGCAAGGATGAATAGGTAATGGACAGTGGTTGTTCACATCATATGACTAGAGATAAAGGGAAGTTTCTGTCTTTGCAAGAATTTGATGGTGGACTAGTTAGATTTGAAGATGACAAGGCATGTATGACAAAAAGAAAAGGAACTATATCATTGGATGGTAAGAACAATACTGACAATGTTTATTATGTTGAAGGTTTGAAGCATAATATTTTGAGTGTAGGACAATTGGTAGATAAAGGATTTCAATTATAGTTCAAAGGATGGAAAATGAAAAATCATTAACAGATCTGGCTTGGAGATTGCAATCGGTACATAGACAAAAGATAATATTATTCATTTGAACTCCAGTGAGAAGACATGTTTGATTACATAGATTGATGAGAGTTGGCTATGGCATAAAAGGTTGTGTCATGTGAATTTTGATTGCCTTGTGAAGATAAGTTCAACTAAGGCTGTTAGAGTTATACCTAAGATTATGAAGCCCTATAATCTTGTATGTAAGGAATGTCAAATGGGTAGACGGGTCAGAACCTCTTTTGGGAGTATAAAAGATAAATTGAATGATGTTCTTGATCTTATCCATACTGATTTGTGTGGCCCTGCTAGAGTTAAAAAATTTCATGGTGATAGATATTTCATGCTAATCATTGATGATTATTCTAGAATGATGTGGGTTACTTTTTTAAGAGAAAAATTTGAAGCATTTGAAAAATTTAAAATTTTTAAGGCTAAAGTGGAAACTAAGACATGATTGAAGATTATATGTTTGAGATCAAATTATGGTGGAGAATTCACATACAGTGAGTTTAATAATTTTTGTGACAAGCATGTTATAAGAAGACAATTTTCTGCTCCTCGGACACCTCAGCAGAATGGAGTTGTGGAAAGGGAAAACAAAACTATCTTGAATGCTGCTAGAACAATGATGGTGGAAGCTAATCTACTTCATATCTACTGGAGAGAAGCAATGAGTATAGTGGTTTATACATTCAATAGAGTACATATCAAAGAAGAAACCGGTAAGACACCTTATGAATTATGGTTTGGAAATACACCTACAGTTAAGTATTTCAAAATTTTGGTAGTAAATGTTATATCAGGAGAGATGATACTCTTGGGAAATTTGATCCCAAATGTGATGAAGGAATATTTATTGGTTATTCTAATGAAAGAAAAACATATAGATGTTATAACAAGAGACTGTAGAGAATTGTGGAGAGTGCTAATGTCAAAGTAGATGAGCTGAACAAAAGTCAAATCACATTTTATGAAAAGGAACCAATAGTGGAAATGATTATATCTGAACTGATAGCACCTTTACCGGAATAGAGAGTTTAACTAGTTACTCTGAAAACATCAAAGAATTCTACAGTAACTGAAGAACGATGAAGAGGGACAGAGAGTCAGAAGACTCTTAGGTATGTGAGATTGAATCATTCTGAAGATCAAATCATTGGGGATAAGAACAATGGACTGATGAGAAGAAGAAGACTGGAAACTAATGTGGTATATTTAATTTTACAAGTTGAACCGGTATCAGTAATTGAGGCATGTAGAGGTGAACATTGGTTAAAAGCTATGGTAGAAGAATTAGATCAGATTGAGAAAAATAACACAAGGACTTTGGTTCCCTAGCCTAAAAATAAAAATCTTATTGGAACTAAATGGGATTTTAAGAATAAATTAAATGAGGATGGTAAAGTTATAAGGAATAAGGCTAGATTGGTTTGTAAAGGATATTCTTAGAAGGAAGGAATTGATTATGGAGAGACTTTTGCACTGGTAGCTAGGATTGAAGCTGTAAGATTATTTCTTGCCTATGCTGCTCATAAAAACTACAAGGTTTATTAGATGGATGTTAAATGTGCATTTTTGAATGGGGATCTTGATGAGGAAGTTTATATTTAGAAACCTAATGGTTTTTCTATATCAGATGATACAAATATGGTTTGTAGGTTAAGGAAAGCTTTATATGGATTGAAACAAGCACCTAGAGCTTGGTATGCAAGGTTGGATAAATATCTTTTGAAGCTTGGTTTTACTAAGGGCAGTGTTGATAGTAATTTATATTATAAAATCACTAATGATGATATACAGATTGTTGAAGTAGTTGTTGATGACATTATTTTTGAAGGTGAAGATAAGTTATGCATAGAATTTTCTAAGAATATGGAGAAATAATTTGAGATGTCTATGATTGGTGAGATAAAAAATTTCTTAGGTTTGTAGATTACTCAAACTGACAAAGGCATTTTTATCTATCAAACTAAATATGTTAAGGAATTATTGAAGAAATTTGGTATGGGATATTATAAACCGGTAAGTACACCTATGGTTACAAGTGAGAAATTGACAAGAAGAGATGTTTTTGCACCGTTAAATCCTACAAGATAAAAATATATGATTGGACGTCTTCTCTATTTTACTCAAACTAGGCTTGACATTAGGAATGTTATTTGTATTGTTTCAAGATTTCAGAGTGATCCTAGAGAAAATCATGAGATGGCAGTGAAAAGGATTTTTAGATACTTGCAAGGTACATCAGAATATGGTTTGTGGTACCCTAAGGATGATAACTTTACTTTTATGTGCATATACAAATGCTAATTGGGCTCAAGATGTTGATGACTGAAAAAGTACTTCTCTATCTACTATTGAAGCTGAATATGTTGTTCTTGCTACTAACTCTACACAAGTTTTATGGATGAAGGAAATGTTGAAGGATATAAAGATGGATTGTGATGCACTGATAGTTATTCACTGTGAAAACTCTGCTGCTATTGATATATCAAAGAATCTGGTATTTCATTCTAAGACAAAGCACATATCTATCAAGTATAGATTTTTGAAGGAGAAGGTGGAAGAAAATGAAGTTAGACTAGTTTATGTGAACACTAAAGAACAAATTGCAGATATTTTCACTAAAGCTTTATCCAAGGAATCATTTGAGTACTTGAGAGATAGATTGGGAGTTTCTACCCCTCCGATAGAGACTTGATTGATGTAGTTTGGCATCAGTCCGACATGCACTATCTGAGATACTATTCATTCTGGTACTAATGTGGGATGCTACTACTCAGGGGGAGTAGTCAGCTTTGAGATTCAGAGGCTTATGTTTTTTCTTTAATATTTCTATCAGATTTTTTGGCATTGATGTCAAAGGGGGAGAGATATTGATGTAAAAAAGTAAAAGTCAAAGGGGGAGAGATATTGATATTCATAGCTATATGCAAGTGATTGGTGGTTTTGTTCCACAAGGGGAGACTTATTTGGCATTTATTGGTACTTAGATATTTTTCACATCTAGTGTTGTCATCAATGCCAAAGGGAGAGATTGTTGGCAATTTGATGGAATTGGTTATGTGTTTCATTAATGTTTTGTCATTGATGTTAGCACTAGTTGTATGGATGCTTTACCGACACCCTTCTGGTCCCGATAGGTTAAGTGGTTTTTGGTTAACCTGGATCCGGTATGATCCGGTATAGTCTGGTGATGGAATTGGCTTGTTCATAATACTTATACTCATATTTAGTCAGTTGGTTTCGGTCTGGTGATTGGATGATATCCTTCTTTCTTACATGATTGGTTTCCAGTTTGGGCGAGGGTTTCACCGGCAGAGCTTTTGATGGAGATCTTTGTTGAATTGTATAAGTGGTGTTGGTGTAGTTTTTGATGGAGTTTCAGGATGTTGTTGGTGATCATGTTCAAGACTTGGCAGTTGGAGATCATTGTTGAAGTGTGTGGACCTATACTTGGTCCCGGTTGATCTAGGTTATGGACCGAATTTAATGTAACGTGTGGATAGGACCTATTAATGTATTTTTGGGATGTCTTATGTGTTGACATTAATTGTTTGGTCTAAGGTCGACATGGTTTGTAATTATGTAATTAGTTTATTATCTGGTGGCTGACTTGATTGTTTACAGTCGAGGGTTTGTATATATAGATGTAAGATCTCATTGTAGATCATCATGGTTAATGTGAGAGGTCATGGTCAAGGAATGTAATGTGCGAATAATGTAATATCATTTAGGCAGAGGAGTTAGTCGATCATTGGAGATTGAATTGGGTTTATGTAAGAGGATTTAGTCCTTCGATATTGAGCTTAACCGAAAATGTACTCTAGCATAGGAGATGCTACCTTTTGTAGTTCAACACTTCTCCGGATTGTTGTCTATATTTCTATATAGTTAGTGAGTCTCTTTTTGTGATGAGAAGTGTGCTCTAGGTTGTTGGCTTTCCTGGAAGTGCAGGCCCCTTCATTGTAATTCACATGCTTACTGTAGAAGTATTATCTGACTGTGGGTAGGCTTCCCACTGTGGTTTGTCCCTTTACTCGGTTTTCCACGTACAAATCTTGGTGTTGTGTGGATGGCTTTTATTCTACGATTATTTTTTATGCCTAATTGGATTAACTGCTATTCTGATATTATTATTTTGGGTTCTGGTATTAAAGTTTTAATTGTTGAATGTTTTTGCAATCTGTGAAAACTAATTCACCCCCCCCCCCCCCTCTCAGTTGTCTTTTGGTTATTAGAACTATCTAACACTGCTAGGAGTGTATCCTGTTGAAGATCCCAAAAGCTCTGTTAGGATCTATACCCTTTTAAAGGTAGTACCTTGTTAGGAATAACATCGATAGAGGATTTTAAACCCAAACTAATGGATCACTTGGTTATGGTTTTGTACAATGAATCTTATTAGAGTGTACCCAGCTAAGGGATTTAACTATTGTAGTAATTAAAAAACAACAGGTGGTGTCTACTCCAACTATAATAATAATAACTCTAATTGAAATCTCAACTCAAAGTTTGGACATTCATCTGGTAAAGTTACTATTTTCATGGCTAGTGTTCATTTAGTTATCAACCCAGGGACGTAAAACTTGAAATGGGTATGCACTATATATGCACTAAGCTCCTTCAATGGCTATTTTTTATTGTTGTAGTAACTAACATTATGCAGAAAGGAAAGGAAAGAATGGAAATCGTAGAAGGTTATAGGAAAACTTATAAAAACAATGCTAGAATGATTTAGTATAAATAAAAAAAATCAGTCTACTCTGGCTTGGTTGTAGGAATAGTTAGTGGATCTATTTCTAGTGGCTACAGGAACAGTCAAGACACGAACTTCTACTACAACTAAAGAAGAACTAATTTCAATGAGCATAAACATAGGATCACTCACCAAGTAGGCCCCCTTGGATGAGTGATATCAAACTTCTAGAAAAATACTTTTAATAGATCAGAACAACATATCTTTCATTCATTGCTTCCTAAAAATGATTACATGTTCTAAAAGAAAAACTCAAGAATGCTTATCAAAATTCTCTACTCTATTCCTTTCTATTATGTCTAACCTCTAAGAAAAAGGAAGAGCTTATTATAAAGCAAAGATCAACTACAATGGACAACTGAAATCACGCCTAGAAGAAGAGGTGAATGATGGACTGATGAAGAAGATAACTAGAGCTTTGCTATAGGAAACGTGGATCTAAACCAAACCACAGTCTTTGCATGCCGTAGTGATATTTTGTGAATTCAATGCCCACTAGAGTTAAACTCTTGTAGTGCTACCTAGATGCTCCACTCATGTCATACCTTGCACTCACTTGGCTCCTCTTCAGTTTGATCTCCAGTTATTTCTTACATGATTCTTCCTTCTTTAGGTGTGAAAGGAGAATATCCACTATGACATCATTTATTATCTGCACTACAACAATAACAACATGGAAGAACATGCATACATATTTTATTTAATTAATACATTCATTAATTCACATATCACATTACCCTAAATAATCCACATAGCAACAAGAACAAATCACTTCTCTGCAGGAATCAATGGCATGGCTGTAGGAATAGACCGGCAAAGTTCAAACATGATTTCATAGGATCAGGTTTAACACATGGAATACATATAGTCAATTTACAATACTTCACTACTATTATGCAAACCAAAAGATCTCAAAAACCTAGGAGTTTTGATGATAAAAACATGGCAAAGTCTCAACTTATCATGCCCCCCAACTTTAAGAGTTTGTTGATCCTACAACAAAAGGAATTTTTTTGACTCTCATTGTATCTCTTAAATCACCAACGGTGCCCTGACCTGCCCCCCATGGAGCCAAGTTCCTATAAAATCCTTTCATTTTTTCCAGCCTGGACCATCTAGCTATTTCTTCTGTGACTACATCATAGTTCTGCTCTGTAGGCTGACATGCCAAAAGTGGCCACATAAGGATTGGAGGTTGAAATATCAATGGTAGCTAGTTGTTGGCTTTCTCCCTGCCTAATTGTATGTATCTGGGGGCTCTTTGCATGGCTGCATGAAAATTTTGTAGTGAATAAGGTTCTCCATGTTTTAACTATTCTGGTAGATTATTCCAGCGTTGAGTTAACCCTTCTATTGCAGTTGTCATGTCAGTCTAAACTAAATGCTCATATGCTTGATAGACTTCCTCTCTCATTGGAAGTACTAATTTTCTAACATCATCTCTTACCAGTAACTTCTGCTAATCATAATAAAAAACTCTAGGTGCTTCTGATTCCCTTCTTAATGGTAATGGACAGTCGAGCTCTAATTTTTCATACTCCTTGGCTTGTGGCCCCATGATAATCTCATTTTGGATCCATGACATTAAATCTTTGATATGGATATCCCCAATATACAATAAAGGGTTCCACTCCCTGTCTGAGGGTACAACATAGTTATGTAAGTATAATTCACATAGCAAATTCTTCATGGCAGGTGGAGAGGTTTGGTAAGCATAAAAGAATTCTTCAGGTGTTTCTAAAGAGGGATTAAGGTCCCTAACAATGCGGTTTAGTTAAAAGTTCAGATACTGCTCTTTCAAATGTACTCAATAAACTCTTGGAGGTGCCCTACACTTCATTAACTTAGGAACCATACCAAAAATTATTTCTACCTTAGTCTCTAATTCCTCAATTCTGTTATCTCTCTTTTCAATTTGTTTTTGTTGTTTATCAATAATCCCTTACAACCTAGCCTTCTCTATTTCCCATTGTCTATAAAATGTTAAAGCAATAGATAAACTACCTAGGGATGAAGGAGGTCTAATAGGTATTACCTTAGACCATGAGATTTCCTTAATAAATTCCTCAATATGAGTTGGCATCTCTCCAATATTTTCCTTAGGCTATTGTAGAATATCTTCAATAGTTTCTTCAAATTGGAGTACCACAGAAGCAAGATTTGCTAGTTTATCCTCAGCAATATTTTCTTGGATTTCATCCTCTATAGAGCTTCCTTCTTCTGAAGTTTCCACTGCAATAACCTCTGTCAAATTACCCACATGATGAGTCTTTTGTGTCTTACTACGTGTTCTTCTTACATAAACTTTTGGAATCACTACAGGAGTTTTTATTTTTGTCCTACGCCTCTTGGCTGCAGGAGGAATTTGAGTGACTTGCAACTGGGTCATAAGTTCTTCATCTATTTCATCCCTTTCCAACTCTTTTCCTTTCCTTTGCAGAACTGGCGAATCTCTTTGAAGAGAAGTAGAGGGTTGTTCTTCACTTGATTCTGGTATATTTTCTTCCATAATAACCATGGCTCCTTCAGCAACAAGCAAATCCTCATCTATAGCAACTATGGGGGAAGAGGGTTCTGGAACATTCTCTTCTTCAACTGGTTGGTTATCTACAACAGGGGCATCATCAACCCTAAATTGTTGTATGTCCTCAAATACACCCCATTCCATTTGTGAAACATCTCTCAGGGACCGTTGTACAAGTAGCTTAACCAATCTATGATGGCTAACAAAGCGATTTCCATTTTCCCGTGTCTCCTTAGCACTTGTAGAAATGAGGTGGTATAAGAAATTAGGAACATTCACTCATCGACAATGCCACAGATGACTAAGTAATTTAAAATGAGGTGAATGCACATATCGTCCTTCACATGTAATGTATTTCATAACATACAAAGCTACTTGAGGCCAATGTGCTCGTAGAGAAACCCTTCTAGTTCTTTGTCTATCCACCATTAAGGGTTCATCTGTGGGAATTATGAATTATGCCCTAGCACTCCTTGCATCTTTTGATTTTGGAAAGAGTTCTCCTTCCTGTGGCAACCCCGTTACTTCTGCTATTTGCTGCTCCATAGAAATAACCCTCAAACGTTTAACTGTATCTTCTCCTTCATTAAAGGAATGCATAAATTCTGCAGCAATGTCTTTGTTATAATCCCTAATTTTCAAGAAGTAATCCAACCAATCGTGGTGTCTGAAATAATGCTCACAAAGAGCATCCTACAACAACACTTCATGAACTGTTGGCTCATGACAAATTAGATCACCACCCATCTCTTACTCTGCTATTTTTCTCTCTGTAGGCTAAACCAAAATATCTGATAGTCTTGCTAATATTGAAATTCCCTTACATATCTCAATTTTGGCAGCAAAACTTATTATTCACTTGTGTGAAATAATAACATAATAAGTAATGATGGGGAGAAAATCAATTCAGAGTACCAAAAAGGACTGATAATTAATTACTTTGGAAACCGAACCATAAAGCACCCCCCCCAACTTAACCTAGCGCATGTCCATACAAACTGACAAGATTTCGAGTAGTGGAGTGGATTTAAACAAGATATAATCATAATGAACTAATAAATGTATAATTAAAATAAAACACAATATACACATACCTGCAATTGTACGAAAATGAAGGCGAAATGAAATGAAATGACAAGTAAGAACGTGGAATGGAATGTCATGGATGGAAATTTATGTACGGAGAAGAATATTCCTATATAATATGGAAATATTTTATTATGAAGCAGCAAATATGTTCACTGCAGAGGCTATAGGATCTTTACCTTTATTACCTTACTCAATTGCAATAGGAAGCTCGTGAGTTGCTGCAGGCTCATTGTCAGTTGTTGCAAGAACCTTGTCAGTTGTTGTAGGAACCTCTGTGTTACTTTGTGGAGCAAACTGCTACAGGAACTCTTCTTTAGTAGCTGGCTTATGGTATAGATGTAGTCGGTGTCCATTTACTAAGAGTTTAAATCGAATAGGATCAATTGTGGACAAATGAATTGCTCCATTCCAAAAAACTTCTTCTATCTCATACGAACCTAACCACCTGGTTTGAAGCTTTCCCATAACATCTTTATATCTAGAATCATACAGTAGTGCCCAGTCACCAACTTTGAATTTATTTTCCTTGATATATTTATCATGTCATTTTGCTCTTTGATTTTGAATCAATTCTTTCTATTGAATAACTATCTTTCTCCATTCATCTAGAGCATTTAATTGTTGAATGTGTTCTTTTTGTGCTTCAGACAATGTCATATTTAATTGCAAAGCTGTCCTCAGAGTTTTATGCTCAAATTCAATAGGAATCATTGCTTTTTTGCCATAAACCATCTCAAAAGGTGTGAAACCAATTGGTATTTTCCAAGTTGTTCTATATACCCAAATTGCTTCTGAAAGCTAGTGAGACCAATCTTTCTCATGAACAGACACTGTTTTTGTAAGAATAACCTCAAGCTCTCTATTTGTAACTTCTACTTGTCCATTAGACTGTGGATGATATGGAGTAGATTTCCTATGCCTTATATTGTATTCATTGACCAAAGCCTTTATCAATGTTGAAGTAAATTGAGGTCCCTGGTCTGAGACAATTTCCCTTGGTACTCCATATCTTGTAAATATCTCTTCATAAAGTAACTTAGCTACCTTATTATCTCTTGCATGTGTCATGGAATGAGCTTCTACCCATTTTGTTACATAGTCTATACATACCAAGATATAATATTTTCCATTAGGAGGTGGATCAATTGGGCCAAAAAAATCTAATCCCCACTTGTCAAATGGTGCAACTGATATTTGAGGATATAGTGGCATTTCATCAAATTTTGTTGGTCTTCCCATTCACTGACATCTGTCACATTTCCGTGTGTACTGAGTTGCATCCTTATGTAATGTGGGCCAATAGTATCCTGTATTGAGTATTTTCAGTTTTGTTCTTTTGGCAGCAAAATGACCTCCACATGGCTCATCATGACTTGCATGTAGGATGTCATATGTTTCATCTTCTTTGACACATCTTCACATGACTTGATTGGGTACAATATAATATAGACAATCAGCAATCCACGAGAAGTTAAAACTTTTTTCAACTAGCAACCTTCTTTCCTTGGGAGAGAAATAAATTGGCATCTTAGTTGCAGTTAAATAGTTGGCAATATTAGCATACCAAGGAGTGTGAGATTGAATGAGAAACAAATGTTCATCTGGAAAAGTGTCATCTATTATTGTAGAATCTTATTGCAATTGAAGATGTGAAAGATAATCTGCAACCACATTGAACTTCCCTGGTTTATCAACAACTGTGATATCAAATTCCTGCATCAAGAATAACTAGCGAGCTAATCTACCAATGATTGATGGCTTATTCATGAGATATCTAATTGCAATATGATTTGTATGCACAAATATGGGATACCCTGTGATATAGTGTCTAAATTTGTTAAGTGCATATATGACAGCTAGCATTTCCTTTTCAGTAACTGTGTAATTCAATTCAGGTCCCTGCTAATATAATATATTGCATTTTCCAATTTGTCAATTCTCTATCCTAGCACTGCTCCTATTGCATAATCAGATGCATCTGTATGGATTTGGAATGGTAGAGACCAATTTGGCCCTTTAAGAACTGGTGCTTGAGTCAAAGCATGCTTAAGCTTTAAGAAAGCTTCATTGCATGCTGGGGTCGATTTAAATTCTACATCTTTAGTAAGTAGTGAATATAAGGGACTTGCAATTTTACTAAAATCTTTGATATACCTTTTGTAGTATCCAGCATGACCAAGAAAACTTCTCACATCTTTTTGCTTCATAGGGTCATTAATATGCTGAATGACCTCAATCTTTGTTGGATCCACTTAGATGCCTTGTATAGATATATGATGACCAAGGACTATTCCTTCTTCCATCATGATGAAACACTTCTCACTGTTTAAAGACAAATTGTAGTCTTCACATCGCTACAAAAGTTTCTTCAGATTACCCACTGCTTGATCAGATTCAGAACCATAAGTTGTAAAGTCATCCATGTAAATTTCCATAATATCTTGAGAAATATCAGAAAAGATAATGATCACTACTCTTTGAAAAGTGGCTTGAGCATTATACAACCCAAAAGGAAGAACAAAATATGCATACGTGCCCCATGGGCAAGTAAATGCTATCTTCTCTTAATCCTCGGGGGCTATTTGGATCTGATTGTAGCCACTAAATCCATCAAGGAATGAAAAATATCTCTTACCAGCTAGAGAATCCAATACCTGATCCACAAATGGTAATGGAAAATGATCTTTTCTGGTTGCTAAGTTCAGAGCTCTATAATCAACACATACCCTCCATTTGCCTCCTTTTTTAGGGACTATTACCAGAGGTGACACCCATTGACTATCAGAGATAGGATAGATAAACCCAACTTTCAACAATTTCTATAATTCTTCTTTAACTATCTCCTTCAAGGCAGAATTGACTCTTCTTTGAGGTTGTCTGAGTGGGCAACACTCATCCTTTATATAAATATGGTGGGTACAAACTGTTGGATCAATCCCATTCATATCCTTGTAATCCCATGCAAAATCATTTTATGAACTTTCAGCAAGTCCACAAGGCCCTCTTTTTGAGTATCTGATAGATCTCTATTGATATTCAAATATTTATTTGATGGAATGGGGTTTGGGATAGACTAGCCTAGTTTATGCTCTTGGATCCTTCCCAGGGATCACCTGGTGTTCTCTTCACACTCTAGGGTCTCTAGGACTTCCCTTTCTTGAGGAATCCTCTGAGCTTGCCCAATCCACCCACCAATGAGTTGCAATGCTGCTCCTAAGGTTTCACCTACTCATGAGACTCAAACCCCTTACTTTGGCTAATAAGGGCTTGGCTTGTCCTTCTGCTTCCTAGGTCTTAGCAAGGTTATATCAGGTCTAATTCATGGTCTTTCCACCCATTCATGTGCCCCCAAGAGGTTTCAAGCTTTCAACCCCTTACCCATTTCACTATTTTGTGTTTTTCCTACAAAATAGGGCTACAAGGATTTGGACCAATTAGGCCTCCTACCCAGTCCTTTAGGGCTCTCTCTCACAAATGATGCACAAACTACCAAAACTCCCAAAATGGACTACCATTCATTTGGCAAGGGCTCAAGTATTTCTTTGGTTTTGGGCCTCCAAGTGGCCGTACAGTGCCTTGGGCAAATTTTGAGGTTTTTAGAGGTTTTGTGAGGGTTTTTAGGGTCTGCCTGGGTCACAGCGAATGTTTTGAGTTTTATCCACCTTGTCTGGATTGAAGGAGGCTCCTCCTTCACACCAGTGGTGCTTTACACACTCCTCTATACCTCCTCCAAAGGGTGCACTCTCCTCTGACCAACCTTGCTCTCCAAGACCTTTGCAACAACAATAATTCCTAACTGGGCACTATCCAGTCTCGCCTAGGAATGGGTCTTCAAATGGCTTCCTTGCATTTTCAAGGGCCCTTCTTGCATGGGACTATGGTACAAGGTCTTCACTCTCATTCCCCATGGTTTGATGGTGATTCCACAATGGGGAATGGAGTTATGACTTCATTTGCACAAACCAGTCCAAATTGGATAGTGAGAATGCAATTTACAAACTATTTACAAACACACACAACCTGCAAACAAAAACCTAATCTAATTGCTCATGATGAAAGTATTTACACCATGGAAGTCACTCCACATAGTTTTTCATGCAATTCAATCCATTAACTTGCTCGGTAGCTTCATTCAAACTGACTAGTAACCAACAAAACAGTCACAGTCAATTCAGTTTGCTTGAGTCATACAATGTCTGACATCCAACCCTTTAGTTTAGGGTTTGTAACATCTTATACTACCCATACCTTATTCAGTGTGCCAAATTTAGGGTTTTCCATGCCAACCTAAGGATTTTGGCCTCTTGGTGGAAAAATTGCTTGACAACTTTTAAAAGTTGTCATGCAACTTTTTCAACTTTTGAGCAACTTTCCCAATGTTGCTTTTCTTGACTCCTAGACCCACATTGGGCCAACCTAAGGACACCGCCATGCTATAAAGGACCCCTAAACACCTACAAGGCACACATACCCTCAATTTCCAAGAAATCCTCAATCTTGACTTATAACCCTTAAGACCTCAACTAGGACCCTAACTAGGACCTATGAGCACATGGCTCATTATTTTATATATAAAAGGCTTCAAAAGAAGCATAACATCAACAAAACAAGAAGGAGGGAGAGCTTGGAAGGGTGCTCCTACAACGTTATTCCATTCCACTTCTATCTTAATAGTAAGACCAATCTGATTTATATCAGAAAAATGAGAAAAAGATAATTCCTGCGGCAACAGAGTATGCAATATATCAGTGACTGTAGGAAAGTGCAAACTTGCAATATTCGAAACGAATTCCTACAATTTTTTCTCTTCTATAAATTCATTTATCAGGATTTTATAAAGAATTGATTCCTCATCATATAAATGCATGAGTGGTCCTCGATTAATCATCATAAGGTGATTAATAGACTCAACTTCTTCATATTCTTCTCCCAAGATAGGCCAAACGACTTGTTGTTGTTCAAGCTGGGGTTGTGCTTGAGAATACAAGGCTAATGTTTTTGTAGAACTCCCATCTAAAATAGTCATATCCCCTAATCTACACCCAATATATGCATCAGTTGTGGAAAGCCAAGGTCTACCCAAAATGACTGGATATCCTCCCAATGTTGCCTTTGGAGATAAAATCATAAAGTCTGCATGATATTCCAAGGAATCTAGAATAACTACTACATCCTCTATGATACCATCAGATCTCACTATAGAGCCATCAACAAGTTGTAGAACTATGGGTGTAGCCCTTAAAGTATTGATCTCAAGATGTTTCATTACTTCCCTTGTCATTACATTAATGGCTGCCCCTAGATCAATCAAAACATTTTTTATTTGACTGCCATTAATGACTATACTCACAACAAGACTACCTAGATCAGAATACTTTGGAATGATAATTTTACCTAACATAATATAAGCCAATTGACCCATAATATGCACTGTTTGTGGATCCTTTTTCTTCCTACCATTCTTTTTAGACATGCTTCTCTCGATGCCTTACCATATATGGGAACATCCTTTATTGCTTGCAACAATGGAATTTTAACACAAATGTGCTTCAGTTGATCAATAATATCAAAGCTTTGTTGTTGTTTAGTGGGAACTTCTTTTTCTTGCAATCTATGGGGAAATGGTGGCAATATTTGATTCTGAGGTATTGTATCTGTTGGATTAGAGATTTATTGCTCCTCCTGTAGCTCGGTGATAACTAGATGAGAGGGATTAGGTAAAGTTATTCCATATCGGAGGTGAATTCCATCTAGTGATAAAGAATAGGTTGGGTACTGATTAACATCAACTGAATAAGCTTGTTGTTGTTGCTGAGACTTGATATTTGGATTTGGCAACGATTGAGTAGGCAACTGTGTTGGTTTAGATGGTGCAACAGTAGCTACAAGAGGAGGCATTAAAGCAGGAGGTTGTGGCTACTGAATAGGCAGCTGATAACCAGAAGATTGGGCTAGACATGATTGGTTTCCCCTCCATTGAGAAGTAGGTTGCCAATTCCCTTGAAACTGGTTTCCCTGACCCTGAGGTGGGTACCAGTTTCCCTGTGGTTGCTGCCACTATGGCATTTGATTAGCAAAATGCTTCCTTTGGCCTTGTGACCCATACCAATTTTGATAGCTACCAATATTTTGAGAATACTATGGTTGCCATTGGTTATTTGGTGCATAAGAATTTCTACTATAACCAGAAAAAGAAAGTGGATCAGGTGGCATACCTTGTCTTTGAAAATTTGGTCTTCTTTGAGCAACATAGAAAACTTGCTTGTCCTCACCTTGAATTGGATTGAAGTCAAGTACCTCCACGTTTGCAACCATCTTACATATGCAATCTTTCTTTCACTATTTACAATGAGGACAGAATTCTGCAAGGAATGCATCAGCTTCCTCATGCTTCTTCTTAGCTGCTAGTGTATCCAACTGGGTAGCCATATTTTTTATAATGTCCTCCTTGAAGTCCTTTAACAAATGACTAAGTTCCAATCTAGAAATTCCAGTTCTGGATGCTAATAATGGTGCCCCTGGTTTAAATCTCCTATTCTTCTTAGAAGTAGATCTGGAATACTTCTTGCAAATTTTTCCTATTTCAGCCCAAGTGGATTGTGTAATGTCACCTCCTCCCATAAGATCTATGGAATCAGTGCATTCATTACTGATTCCCCTCAAAAATATCAATTTGAGGGAATCTTCATTGAGAGTGCTATGCTTGGGCTTTTTGACACTAAACAAAAACCTTTCCATGTAATCTTCAAGACTCTCATCTTCAGTTTGTGTCATTCTAAAGATATCATCCCCATGATGATCAGTACCTCTACAATAATCTTTGTATTTTGCAAGAAACAATTGTTTCATCTCATCAATCCCATGTATTGATTGTGTTACTACCCAAGCTCATAAACCATCTCAAGGATGACTCCTTCAAAGTGGCAGGAAAAATTTTGAGTCTATGGGCATCTGTAGTATAGTCAAAACTCCTACAAAGAACATCAAACTCAAACAAAAAAGTATCTAGATCCTCTGTCACCAATCCATAGAATTTAGGGAGTGAAGATGCTAGAATATTCTTGAGATTAGCATTATCATGCTGATCAGAGATGGGAAACTCAAATGTTGGACCTGGTGGTGGTGGATTATTCCCACGAGGAGGAGGGTTCCCTTGCATTAGACTTGTGGGGGTTGTTACTATAGGAAATTCTTCTTCTTGAAGATCAAAAAGGAACTGAAGATTACCTTCCAGAAATTCAGATTCAAGGTGATTCAAATTTTGTGGGGCTTGGTAAAGTTCAGCAAAAGGATTTATATCTACGAAATTATCTTTTGCATGATTAGGATGAGTAGGTAGAAATCTACCTCTGGGGTCTCTTCTTCTGCTATGCATGTAGATTCATGAAATTTTCAAACAATTAGGAATCTCAAAAACAATTAACTAGAAACAATAATAACCATGAAAGGTTCTTAGTTTGACACTATCCCCAGCAATGACACCAAAAATGTCTACTCCAACTATAATAATAATAACTCTAATTGAAATCTCAACCCAAAGTTTGGACATTCATCTGGTAAAGTTACTATTTTCATGGCTAGTGTTCATTTAGTTATCAACCCAGGGACATAAAACTTGAAATGGGTTTACACTATATATGCACTAAGCTCCTTCAATGGCTATTTTGCATTGCTGCAGTAACTAACATTATGCGGAAAGAAAAGGCAAGAATGGAAATCATAGAAGGCTACAGGAAAAATTATAAAAACAATGCTGGAATGATCTAGTATAAATAACAGTAATCACTCTGCTCTGGCTTGGCTGTAGGAACAGTCAGTGGATCTATTTCTAGTGGCTATAGGAACAGTCAATGCATGAACTTCTACTATAACTAAAGAAGAACTAATTTCAATGAGCATAAGCACAGGATCACTCACCAAGTAGGCCCCCTTGGATGAGTGATATCAAACTTCTAGAAAAATACTTTTAATAGATCAAAACAACATATCTTTCATTCATTGCTTCCTGAAAATGATTACATGTTCTAAAAGAAAAACTCCAAAATGCTTATCAAAATTCTCTGCTCTATTCCTTTGTATTCTATCTAACCTCTAAGAAAAAGGAAGAGCTTATTATAAAGAAAATATCAACTACAATGGACAACTCAAATCATGCACAAAAGAAGAGGTGAATGATTGACTGATGAAGAAGATAACTAGAGCTGGGCTGCAAGAAACATGGATCTAAACCGAACCACAGTCTTTGCATGCCGTAGCAATATTTTATGAATTTAATGCCCAATAGAGTTAAACTCCTGTAGTGTTGCTTGGATGCTCTGCTCATGCCATACCTTGCACTTGCTCGGCTCATCTTCAGTTTGATCTCCATTTATTTCTTGCATGATTCTTCCTTCTTCAAGCGCAAAAGGAGAATATCCACTGCGGCATCATTTATTATCTGCACTGCAACAAAAACAACATACAAGGACATGCATATGTATTTTATTTAATTAATACATTCATTAATTCACGTATGACATTACCCTAAATAATCCGCATAGCAAGAGGAACTAATCACTTGGCTGCAGGAATCAATGGCATGGCTGTAGGAATAGACTAGCAAAGTTCAAACATGATTTCATAAGTTCAGGTTTAACACATGGAATACATATAGTCAATTTACAATACTTCACTACTATTATGAAAACCAAAAGATGTCAAAAACCTAAGAGTTTTGATGATAAAAACATGGCAAAGTCTTAACTTATCAGGTGGTGTGATCTAAAAATAGCACATCTTACTTGTATAGATCCTCCTCAACTCACTCAAAAGTGCATCACTGACATACTCTGCAATTCCTTTGATAAATCACATCAACACATCACTTGTATCTCGCATCATAAAAATAGTTCAACACAATGTCATTTTATAGACATTAGATTTCATGTCAGCTCACGAATCACATCACAATTTCCTAAGTGTTGTGTATCTGGATAATCTTGCGTAACACATCACAAATTACCGTCAAATCTATCGGTTAGGGATAACTCATCATGATCAGTGATAACTCATCACACAATCAGTGAAACTAGTTGGAACACCGATACCAGTTAAGAGTTAACCTCTTCCAACTCATAGACCGATTGTCCTCCATTTTCTTCCTTGTTGATCTCTGCTGAATCTCCAAGCTAGTGTCATGCCATTTCTGCATATGTCGATTGTCTACATATACCAGCTAGACACCTTCAAATCGATTAGAATTCTCTATACAAATGATACCGATTTGCAATACAAAGACTTAGGATTAGTACTGGTTTGTCTTTATTAAGATGACTATGACAATGTGAACATATGTATGTGTATACATGTGCCATCAATGACAACACATGAAGTCATCCATTACAAAAATCATCATCAAGCCAATAAAAAGATATTGGAATGGACTATCAAGAAATAGATGCATGTCCCAATGATCATATTATATATCATTAACAACATGAATTTGCAATAGAATTCCCTAAATTTCATATCAATAGATATCGAATAGATCAATTAACAAA